>NW_026861133.1:0-90000 GCF_026571515.1 Ruditapes philippinarum | reverse complement strand
ATAATTCTGTCAAAATACTTGATAGAGTTACCTCCTCCTATTTACAGGTTGGGGTCATGCTGGTGAACAAGTGTGCAAAGTTTCAAAGCCATATGTCAATGGACTTTGAAAATATTTGAACTATTACAAAAACTTTAACGTAAATTCTAAGTCGAAAAAGGGGCATAATTCTGTCAAAATGCTTGATAGAGTTACCTCCTCCTGTCTACAGGTTGGGGTCATGATGGTGAACAAGTGTGCAAAGTTTCAAAGCCATATGTCAATGGACTTTGAAAATATTTGAACTATTACAAAAACTTTAACATAAGTGGTTACGCCGACGCCGACGCCGACGCTCGGGTGACTGCAATAGCTCTACTTATTCTTATCGAATAGTCGAGCTAAAAAGGGGCATAATTCTGTCAAAATGCTTGATAGAGTTACCTCCTCCTGTCTACAGGTTGGGGATATAATGGTGAACAAGTGTGCAAAGTTTCAAAGCCACATGTCAATGGACTTTGAAATATTTGAACTATTACAAAAACTTTAACGTAAATTCTAAGTCGAAAAAGGGGCATAATTCTGTCAAAATGCTTGATAGAGTTACCTCCTCCTGTCTACAGGTTGAGGTCATGATGGTGAACAAGTGTGCAAAGTTTCAAAGCCATATGTCAATGGACTTTGAAAATATTTTAACTATTACAAAAACTTTAACATAAGTGGTTACGCCGACGCCGACGCTCGGGTGACTACAATAGCTCTACTTATTCTTATCGAATAGTCGAGCGAAAAAACACCTTTTTATCAAAGGGCCATAACTCGGCCAAAAATCATTCAACCAGAAAACCTGTGCAATATGCGCAAGGACTTGAGCTACAGATCAATCCTGTAAAGTTTCATTGAAATTGCATTAGTGGTATAAGAGAAGTAGTCCGGACAAACTTTAAAAATAAAAATTATTAAAGGGCCATAAATCTTACAAAAATCATTGAACCGGAGAATGCTGACAATATGCACAACAAGACTTGGTACTGATCATTCCTGTAAAGTTTTGATGAAATTGCACCAGTAGTTTATGAGGAGTAATCCGGACAAGCTTTTGTGTATCTGGCAACACACAGAAAAAAAACACCTTTTTATCAATGGGCCATAACTCGGCCAAAAATCATTCAACCGGAAAACCCGTGCAATATGCGCAAGGACTTGAGCTACAGATCAATCCTGTAAAGTTTCATTGAAATTGCATTAGTGGTATAAGAGAAGTAGTCCGAACAAACTTTAAAAATAAAAATTATTAAAGGGCCATAACTCTTACAAAAATCATTGAACCGGAAAATGCTGACAATATGCACAACTAGACTTGGTACTGATCATTCCTGTAAAGTTTGGATGAAATTGCACCAGTAGTTTATGAGGAGTAGTCCGGACAAGTTTTGTGACGGACGGACTGACAGACAGACAGACGATAAGACAGACGACGGAGAAGTGATCCCTATATGTCGCCACTACTCCGTAGAGGCGACACAAAAATCAATGAACCCCAGGGCGAGACCAGTTTTAACCGAAGGGCCCTTATTTGAACAAATTTGGCAGACTTGGTAGACTACCATTCGAAGATGTTTCCTGCTTTATATCTTAGCTCTAGCTCTTTGGGTTTTTAAAAGAAGATTTTTTTTATTTTTTACTATATACACAATAACCCCTGGCCAATTTTTACCCCAGGTTTTTTTTTTAACAAACTTGGTAGACACCTACTAGAAGATGTTTCATGCTAAATATCTAAGCTCTAGCTATTTGAGTTTTTTAAAAGAAGAATTTTTAAATTTTTACTTTATGCAAATTAGGAAAATAAATGACCCTGAAATAAAGTATAAAAATTAACAAAGGGCAATAACTCCAAAAATAAGAAGTGCAGAGCACCAGTTCTTAATGAGATCTATCATTCTAAGAAGTTTAAGTCCATAGCTTTTATACATTAGGAGAAATGGCCCCGGACAAAAATAAAGAATGAAAATTACCAAAGGGCAATAACTCAAAAATTAAGAAATGCAGAGTACTGGTTCTTGTGCACTGCACTTTGGGTCATTATAAGAAGCATGCATACCAAGTTTAAAGTCAATACGACTTATAATGACCGACTTATGCTCTGGACAAGCTTAAGAGGACACCGACAACAACGCCGCCGACAAAAGTAACCCCTATATGTCGCCTTTTTCAAGGCAACACAATAAAACTCAGTTAATTAGTTAAATTTATTCCTGTTCAGGAAACAGAGAAAATCTTGACTTATATTTAAGACAAAGTGGATTCTCCTAAAAACTAACACAAGAATTTGTTCAAAGAAATACATTTACTACAATAAATTTATATTTCTTCAATTAAGCTTTATCATTTAAATATATATCTTAAAATATTGAGTCATTATGTCTATTTTATATGGTTATATATTGAAAACAAGTGCCTGAAAATATATGGCAAAAAAGAAGGCTTAAAGTTAAATGCTCAATGTGCATGTTTATACCCAAAAGGTTTAAGTGTTTTTCTTCAGATACTGATATACACTTAGAAACTGATTATAGGTTTGTATACTGTCTTGTGTCTAAAATGAAATGATTTATTCAAACTCTTGTCAGGTTTTTGTATCATTTCTAGTGATACAGAATAAAGATTATATATTCAGTAAAAACCCTTCAATACAGAATTTATTAAGACATGTTTTTTTTGAAGAATATTGCATGCAAATTAATGTACAATCAAAATAAATCACCATATTCTAATAAGATATATGACAAATTTTATCAGAAGAGGTATAGCCATATAATTATTTTATATACCTATATATTTTTTTCTTGAAATAAGCAAAAACAAATTTAAACAAGGGAAATAATCAAATTATATTCTATAACAACAGGAAGAGGAAGTGAGTTATTCCCCTACCATATTTTCATTTAAAACCAAAAGAGGAATTTCCAACTTTGTCAAACAGAAATTCAAACATTTTTTTTTTTCAATTATTTTCAAGACATCCTGATCATAATATTATGCTGTCAAATACAACTTTAAAAGTAAAGTTCAAATTTATCTTTAAACACATAATTTTACATTTTAATAAATACATTATTTAAGAAAATATTTGATGCAATATTGATATTATATTATCAATTTAGTTTGTGTTTGATTCAAGAGTCTTCAAAGTCAACTTACAATTTAATATAATGTTAATTTTTAAAAACATAAAAAACACTGAAAATTGATCAAAATTTTAAACTATAATATTGATGTATCAAAGCCTTAAATAATTATTATAAATGTAACTCTCAGGAATGCAAATAAGCTTACAATATTGTAAGGGACATAATTACATTGACTATTAGTAAAGCATTAAAAGTGAGTTATATATCTTTTATAATTGTTTTTCTTTTCTTTTCTTTTTGGAAAAAAACCAGTTTTTTATGAATTTATAGTAGTAAAGTTTTTAGTCAAAACATAGTGGAAGAAAATCCACCATTACAGAAACCTTTTACAAAATAAAATAAAATTTAAAAAATAAATATTCAGAATAACCTGATTCAAATATTTAAGTTTGGAGAATATCAAAAAAAAAATACATGTAGTTAAAATGGAACAAATCTTTACAATACCATTTTATTATTATCATTATTATTATTAATTGATATCTACCTAAAATTTTCACAATATCAATACTTACTTTTCCACATAGGGCAAATAAGAAACAAGTATAAGTATGTGGAAAAATAAATTTAGTGAGTGACTACAACAATTTTTCCTTTTATTTATATATAACAGAATGTCTCAAGATCCTGACTGGAGAGAAAACCTATCCTTGGCGTTGTCAGAGGTTATAGATGACATTGGTGTCAATGAAAGAATGGTGATGAGATGGAGAAGATATTCCATGTTGAGAGAGACTATAAGGAATATCACTAACAGGTTAACTGATACAAACTTTACTGAATATTATCTAGGGAGTCAGAGTGAAGGTACAACTACTATAGGTCTTGATTCAGACGTTGATGTACTATTCTGTGGTCAAGATAACAATATAATACAAGACTTGTCAGAGTGGGAACATGGCAAGAGAAACTATCTCATGATACAGGATGAGAACACTACCCCTGGTTATTGTTTCTTACAAAGGCTCCGACATGATGAACCTCTTCCTGACACTGCCATTCCTAATGAACACTATATAAATGATAGAAGTGGAAGAATATTGTTAAAAAACACAAAATATAATGGTGTCATTCCGGGTGCTGTAGATCATGGACCATCAAAGGCTTTTCAAGGACAACCTGGACTATCTGATAAAGACATTGTGCCAGCTTTACCCTGTAAAGCATGGCCTCAATCAGCATCATGTTGGTTAGATAGACAAGGTATTGGTAGATGGCCAAAACAAGACATGAGAAGATATGCAGCTAGTACTGGGTGTTTTGTTGTTCCAACTGGAAGTAAGGTCAGTCAATATCCTGAACTGGAATGGAGAATATCTACATCATTGGCAGAAAGGTGCCTTTTACTTAATCTAAATATAACACAAATAAGATGCTATGTATTATTGAAAATGATTCTGAAATCCTTCCTTAATCCTCAAGGGGAAATCAACATATCAAGCTTCATGTGTAAAACAGTTCTATTACACTGTATAGAAAACACAGAGTCAAGTATATGGAAAGAGAACAATTTATTTATATGCTTAACATATTGCTTATTAGAATTACATAGCTGTGTACAGAATGACCATTGTTCACATTTCATTATCCGAGAAAACAATTTGATGGCAGGGCAATTTACAGCTGAAAAAAAACATGAACTTTCAAAAAATATAAGTGATTTTTTACAGAATGACAGACAAATGTTACTTAGAATTGATATTGATGATCTTGGCTATAGATTGCAAGTTAAACTGAACATGGTACCACACGGAGCATATTATTATCAATCTTCTCTTGCGATACATGAATTATATATGGCCTTAAAATATTTAAACACAGCACACATTAAAAGCACAAGTCATAATTTTGTTTTAAGACATTTACACACAAAAAACATTAGAGCAACAAAGAATTGTATAGGTAAACTAATTACTTTCAATGTTAATGGTAATAGATTAGAACAGGCTGCAGTCAAGTTTCTAGCACCTTTTATTTTTACCACATATGGATCTCTCCTGGCATCATCTAGTATTAGTGAAAATAATCTATTGTCACCTCAAGCATTTGTTTGGTTATCAGCTGGTTTAAACTCAGATATCTCATCTAGCAGACTTAAATTGGCTTCAGTGTTCTACAGTACAGGAGATATGGAAAAAGCTGAACTAATATTGAGATACACTGAACAACAATATTTTTCTTATCCTGTTCTACCTATCTGTAGATGCTTGAAGAAGCCTGCATCAGCAGTAACAGCAGAACTCAAGAGGGTATGTGGTGAACAAAGTGAGGACTGTATCAAACATATTACAGCCTTTTGTGTCAAATTTATACCAAAAGAGATGAACTGTACTCCTCATGAACTACAATTTGAAATGTTCAGATCTACACAAGATGACATGATACACAGACATCAGTATGCAGACTATTGGATGGACTGGGCTGTAGTTGATTCTCTACCTTACCTATACTTCCTACAATACAAGATCTACAGTCATCTACAAAGGCATCAAGATCAACAACAAGCACTTAATAAACTTATAAGAACCATAGAAACTGATAAAAACCTCAGACATAGAGAAACAGCTCTAAACATTCTAGGACAATGTATAGAACAAGAAAACAGACCTCATGAAGCATTAAAATGCTACTTGCTTTCTCTTCAGCAAAGGGCAAGAAACAATGTAGCAAACATACATATATGCAAACTTCTTTCTGGGGTATTGGCTGGCCAATAAATGTGGTCAAAAGCAGACAGTATTATGACTTGAATTTCTACTGATCAAAATTATAACTCTTGTGTGTATCAAGCTGATGCAAATGTCAATATAATTATAATATAATTTGTGCTTTCATAATGTTTTGGTTACATTTTATTATCACATAATTTGACCAAAACAAAACAAGAATTATCAGTGATCACATGTGTTGCCTCATGATAGCCATAACTCAACCAAAAATTATTAAACCTAAAAACCTGTGTAATATGCACAAGAACTTGAGCTACGGATTAATCCCTTACAGTTTCATATAAATTCTATTAGTGGTATAAGAGGAGTAATCCAGACAAATTTGAAAATTTTAAATCATTAAGGGCCATAAATCTGACAAAACTCAATGAACAGAAACAACAGGGCCATGATGGCCCTGAAATCGCTCACCAGAATATTAAACTCTTTATGATAAGGAACACTTAATTTTGTTATCTATACACAAAAGCAGATATAAATCTAAATCTAAAACTGATATCACAAAGTTCATATTTGTATCTGAAATAGTCCATGTGCATTGCTATTGCTAAAGGAAAACAACAGTTCCAAAAGATTATTATGTACATATGAGAATAATCAATGACCCCCTTGGGTGGGGCCAATTTTATCCCAAGGGCTTTTATTTGAATAAACTTGGTAGACACCCCTAAAAAGATTTTTTCATGCTTAATATATAACCTCTAGCTCTTTAGTATCTTTTAGAAGAAGACTTTTTAAAGTTTTAACTATATACATATAAGGAAAATCATTAACCCCCTTGGGCGGGCTTTTATTCGAACAAACTTGGTAAACACCCACTAGAAGATGTTTATTACTAAATATCTAAGCTCTAGCTCTTTGGTTTTATTTAAAGTAGCTTTTGAAGGTTTTACTATATACATATAAGGAAAATCATTAACCCCCTTGGGCGGGCTTTTATTCGAACAAACTTGGTAAACACCCACTAGAAGATGTTTATTGCTAAATATCTAAGCTCTAGCTCTTTGGTTTTATTTAAAGTAGCTTTGAAAGTTTTTACTATATACATATAAGGAAAACCAATGACCCTTAGGGCCAGGCCAATTTTGACAATAAAACAGTGAAATTATCAGTTTTTATTTCACTGATATATTTCTATAAACCACCGAAAAGCATGTAGTAAAGAATCTTCTTCTCATATGTTTTAAAAGAAAAATGAAAAACTATTTACTTGTTATAATAATTTGAATTATTCTGATGAATACATGTGTCTGTTGATTTTAATGTTTGTTGTTGTTTTTTATATATGTGTTTACATATTTGTAATTTTATTGTTTTTCACCTTGTTTATTGCAAGGCCATATTGTAAATATGACATGACTGTTTTTTAATATTTTACCTTCATGAAATAAAGAATTTATCATTATTATTATTATTATCATTATTATTATTATTATTACTTAAAAAACTGTAAAAACGTCATTCTTTCTTTATTTTGCATTCTTATGACACTTACAATCATTGCTATCACAGTCTCTTAAAAAATCTGATCATGGAAAAAGTAAAATGGAAAGACTTGAATTTGAAAGAACAAGTTAATCTGATAAATAAATGTGAGAGAGAGGTTAAGTTTGACAAGAACCATGTAGTTACCACTTTTTTGGCTAACTTCAAAGAAATAAAAAAGAGATGTCTAACAACACATATGTACAGAACCCCTAAGGTGACATTTTCGACACTTTTTTCCCAGCATTTAATTCATTTTTACGAAATAATAGTTCGTAATTATGAAATATTAATTCCTAAAAACGAAATGTTTTTACGAAATATTAATTTGTTTTTACAATACTCATTTTTCCCCATTGTGAAATACATGTTCCCATCAGCGATGTTTTAATTTTAGAGGCTATTAATCTTTTTTTGACATGTTTCTTTAAAAAGAAACTTGCTATATTATTACTTTCTTTTATCATATACATTAGTAAAACTAAAAGGGGGGCTCCAAATTTTCAATCATCTTATCAATTTCAAAAAGTATATTTCTTTACAAGTTATGTATGGGCACCTTGCGAACATAAAAAACATAATATTTTATTTCAAAACTCAATAACATCAACAATACGATGGATTTGAAGCACAGGACCCAAATTTTAACAAAATTTTCCTATTGCTGTACACTATGGCGGCAAAGATATTGACAGGCGATTATTTTAATTTAAATGTACATAAGTGTTAAGTTGTAAAACTTGGGAAGAAAAAAATCACTATTTATATTGCATTTACATGCCTTATATTTAATCAGGAACTTAGTGTTAAGTCCTTCTTTATAAATATTACCAAAACTCTTTGACACCCTAAAAAAAAATTAATTCGTTTTTATGAAATATCATTTAAGGCCCCTGTGATCTTGACCTAGTGACCCCAAAATCAATTGGGTCATCTACTAGTTATGACCAATCACTATGTGAAATATGAAGAGTTTGTGATAAATAGTTTTCAAGATAATCAGCAGAAACCATGTGGTCTACCGACAGACAAACTGACAGACAGTAAAATGTATGTAAAATATCAGTTGAATGTGTGCAGCTGTTTGGGAAATGATGAAACAAAAACTAAGTATTTCTTATTTTGAGGGATCAAAAATCATCGAACCATGACCAAATTCAAACTTAACCTGCACATTCCTATTGCATATCCATATATTAAATTTGAGTTGAATGTGTAAAACTGTTGGGGAGATAATGAACGGAAACTGAAAATTTCTTATTTTTTCCTAAGTTTAAGAGCAGTAACTCTGCCAAAAATTATCAAACCATGACCAAATTTGAACTTGACCAGTACATTCCTTTGACATATCCATATGTCAAATTTGACTTAAATGTGTACAACTGTTGGGGAAATAATGAACGAAACCTGAATTTTTTTTCAAAGCAAAAGGGGCATTATAAACTCTGACAAAAATCATCAAACCATGACCAAATTAGAACTTGACCTGTGCATACCTTTGACGTATCCATAATTATGTCAAATTTGAGTTGAATGTGTGCAACTGTTAAGGAGATAATGAAAGGAATATGAATTTTTTTTTTCAAAGTGAAAGGGGCATAACTCTGCAAAAAAATCATGACCAAATTCGAACTTGACCTGCACATTCCTTTGACGCATCCATATGTCAAATTTGAGCTGATTGTGTACTACGGTTGGGAGATAATGAACGGAAACTGAAAATTTTATCAAGGGGCATAACTCTGTCAAAAATCATCACACTATGAATAAATTTGAATGTGCACCTGCATTTTCCTATGATTTCCATATGTCAAATTTGAGTTGAATGTGTGCAACCACAACTAAAACTGCCACTGTTATGGCATGAGTTCCCCCGCATACCACTTTGTCAGAATCAACAGTGGCCATTTAGAACTCAAGGACAACCTCCCTGCCAAATCTGAGGTTACTAAGCCAGAGCAATGCTAAGTTATGTATTCTACATGCTTCAAATGTGAAAATGACAAAATCAATGCACTGCCGACAGGCATTCTAAAGCATTTGAGCAGACAAGCTTATAATAGTTTAATCCCTGTGACCTTGACCTTTGACACAGTCACCTAATAATCAAAAGGGGTCATCTAGTAATCATAAACAACCTAATTACTGTAAAACACTTATTTTTCGCGAGAACCTTATTTCGCGAATTTGAGGCAAAATGTCCAAAATAATTATTTCGCGTCAACATGAATTCGTGTCTTCTGAAAAATGTGAAACCGGAAACCCGATGTCATTCAGATATTTTCTGTCCTGTTCGTTCACTTACTTTGCGTCGTTTATTGTGCAAAGACTGCATTTATATCTGTATCGATTTTTCTGATAGCTTGCTAATCTTCTTGTTAAGTGAAACCGTCTGTCTAAAAATATGTCAATAAAGTTTGATAATTTTAAAACGAAGCAGACGACATCTTTAAAAGACGATAATTTCCCAATCATGCAAAGTTTTAAAGTTTCACTGATTAGCCATTCAAAGGCAAGCAGACGAACATCAATTAAACGGAACTGTAATTTGCCTAACCTGTAGTAAATGATTATGTTAAACTGTAGTACAATACAATAGGATACAATAAATAGAAATGTTTCAAACAACTCGAAGGTGCTAACGTATTTGTATCAAATACCAAAACAGTTATTCTGAAAATCGTATTTTCTGTTTTTTGTGAGCAATTTTGTAGACGCATTAATTTGTTTATACTTAATTCTAGTGCAAGTCACAGTTACCTTCCTTGACACAGGTAATATGCAGTGAAGAAGTTTTTTTACCAATTCCTCAATAATACCAAATTGTTACAGGTAAATAGTTCATACTTGTAATCTGTACGATACGTATATGCTGCAACACTATGTTACTAGAACTGGTTTCGATACTTTCCCGCAGATATATATCCATGACTTGTGTATGCATTATCGGATAGTGTTCATTTTCTGACAAGTGTATAGACAAAGTGAAATATTCGCGAGAAATATCAATTCGCGTCTTGGAAACTCGCGAATATTAGCGAAAATAAATTTTTCGCTAATAATAAGTGTTTTACAGTAACCAAATATGAAGACTGTTGACCAAAACATTCTTAAGCAATTGAGCAGACAAGCTTTATTGCGTCAAGGCCACAGTGACCTTATCCTTTGACCCAAAGACTTCAAAATCAATAGGGGTCACCTTATGATCATGACTTACCTCCATGCCAAATATGAAGACTTCTGGTCAAAGGAATCTTAAGTTATTAGGCGGACAAGTTTTTTTTAGTCAAGGCCCCTGTGACCTCAAATTCAAAAGGGGTCATCTATTAATCATGAGAAAAGGAATCTTAAATTATTGGGCGGACAAGCTTTTTGAAGTCCAGGCCCCTGTGACCTTGACCTTTGACCCCAAAATTTAAAGGGATCATCTACTTATCATCACCAATCTAAATACGAAATATGAAGACTGTAGGTCAAAGATGTATTGGGCAGACAAGATTTATGACATCAAGGCACCTGTGACCTTGACCTTTGACCCAGTGACCTCAAAATCAATAGGGATCATCTACTTATGACAACCAATCTTAATACGAAATATGAACCTTGTGGGTCAAAGGAATCTTATGTTATTGGGAGGACAAGTTTTTTGAAGTCAATGCCCCTGTGACCTTGTCCTTTGACCTGGTGACCTTAATATTCATAGGGATCATTCTACTTATCATCACCAATCAAAATGCCAAATATGTAGCTGTGGGTCAAAGGAATCTTCAGTTATTTGGCAGACAAGCTTTATTACATCAAGGCCCTTGTGACCTTGACCTTTGACCCAGTAATCTCAAAATCAATAGGAATTATCTACTAATGATGACCAATCTAAATACCAAATATCAAGACTGTGGGTCAAAGGAATCTGAGGTTATTGGGCGGACAAGCTTTTTGAAGTCAAGGCCCCTGTGACCTTTGACCCCATCACGTCAAAATCAATAGGGATCGTCTACTATTCCTGACCAATCTAAATACCAAATATGAAGACTGTGGGTTAAAGGAATCTTAAGTTATTTTGCGGACAAGGAAAAAACGACTGACAGCCGGAGGGCCGGACAGAAAAGCTGATTCCAGTATACCCCCCTTACAACCTTGTTGTGCGGGGAATAATGAACAGAAACTGATGGTCATGAATAACAGAATTTTCAAATAAAGGAACAGGGTAACACTATATGCCTTAACATTTTATGACTTTTTACTGTTTTTAATCTTTTCAGAGACTTTTACTAAGAAGGTTTTGATTCCCTTTTTAATTTTATTCAATTTCTTTTTCATTGAACTTATACAAAGAATCCCCAGGGATCAAAACCACCTTGCCTGCCAGAGCTTATAGACACAAAGACTCCCAGTTGTTCAAACCCATTCTGTCACCTTAGTTAGTAGGGGTCATATACTTGTTATGACCAATCACAATGTAAGATATGACAACTTTGTGATGAATACTTTTCAAGAAAATCAGCGGAAACCATTTTGTCATTTAAGGCCCCTGTGACCTTGACCTTTGACCTAGTGACCCCAAAATCCATACGGGTCATCTACTAGTTATGATCAATCACTATGTGAAATATGAAGACTTTGTGATAAACAGTTTTCAAGATAATCAGCGGAATCCATGTGGTCTACCGACGGACAGACCGACAGACAGACAGACGAACCGACTCAAGATAACTTTGTCAAAAATTATTTAACCATGGCCAAATTCAAACTTGAACTGCTTATTCCAAAAATGAATGTGTCTATATCAATATGTCAAATTTGAGTCGAATGTGTACAACCATTGGGAAGATAATGAACGAAAACTAAAAATTTCTGATTTTTTTCAAAGTTCAAGAGGGATCACTGTCAGCTATCATCAAACCATGACCAAATTCGAACTTGACCAGCACATTCCTTCAACATATCCATATGTCAAATTTTAGTTGAATGTGTACAACTGTTGGAGAGATAATGCACAGAAACTGAAAATTTCATATTATTTTCAAAGTGAAAGGGGCATAACTCTGCCAAATATCATCAAACCATGACCAAATTTGATGCTGACCTGCACATTCCTTTGACAAAGCCATATATCAAATTTGAGTTGAATGTGTAATACTGTTGAAGAGATTAATGAACGAAAACTGAAAATTTCATATTATTTTCAAACTGAAAGGGGTATAACTCTGACAACAAGAGCCACCGCCAAGCGGGGGCAACGCTCGACTTTTTACTTTCTCTAAAAGAAAACAAAGAAATGTTTGAACAAAATCATAACGTTTCCTTTTTATAAAATTAATCAGTCTGTCTTGTCATATTAGTTTTGTCTATATATTTTGTATATATAAATATACTAATATATATTTATATATATAAATAGAAATACGCAATTCTATAAATGGAAAATTCTATAAACAGAAACAAGCAATTCTATAAAAGAAACACGGGATTCCATAAATAGAAAATTCTATAAAAAGATACATGTGGTGGAGTCACATGGTGACACGTGGTGGTGACAAGTGGTTGACACATGGTGTCATGTGGTGAAGTCACATGGTGGTGGTGTCATGTGGTGGAGTCACGTGGTGAAGTCATGTGATGGAGTCACGTGGTGGAGTCATGTGGTGAAATCACCTGGTGAAGTCACGTGATGGAGTCACATGGTGGAATAACGTGGTGGAATCACGTGGTTGAGTCACGTGGTTTAGTCAAGTGATGGGAGTCATGTGATGGATTCACGTGGTGTCACATGGTGGTGACACGTGGAGGTATCACATGGTGTCACGTGGTGGTGTCACATGATGGATTCACGTGGTGTCACATGGTGGCGGAGGTATCATGTGGTGTCATTTACAGAGTGAATTTACTTGGTGGGGTCATGTGGTGTCACGTGGTGTTGTCACATGGTGGAATCATGTGGTGACATGTGGTGTCACATGGTGGTGTCATGTGGTGACACATAGCGGTGACACATGATGGTGGTGGCGGTGTCACTTGGTGGTGGTGACACGTGGTGGTGACACGTGGTGGTGGTGTCAAGTTGTGTTATATATATATACACAAACCAATAAATATATATGGTAATTTAATGCACAAATCTGAGATAATTCAGTAATTTAACCCTCAAGGTCAAGGTCATTAAAGAGCCCAAGTGTTTGATAAACAACAAGGTCTTGTCCTGACGTATGTTCTGTTATAATATGAAGTTGATCCCTTCAATAATAGCAAAGTTACAGCCAGTTACAGCCAAAACAATGAAAATTTCAATAATTTGAACTTCAAAGTCAAGGTCATTAATGAGTGAAGGTCAAGGTCTGTCTGGTTATTTTTAAGGGTTATCTTTGAAGATTATTATGTTCAAGTTTGAAGACAATCCATTCAAAAATAACAAAGTTACAGCCAATAATAGCCAAAAAATTGAAAATTTCAATAATTTGACCTTCAAAGTCAAGGTTATTTATGAATGAAGGTCAAGGTCTGTCTGGTTATTTTCAAGGGATATCCTTGAAGATTATTATGTTCAAGTTTGAAGACAATCCATTCAAAAATAACAAAGTTACAGCCAATAACAGAATGAACAAGCAAAATTTTGACTTTTAACCTTGAAGGTCAAGGTCATTTATGAATGAAGGTCAAGGTTAGTGTGGTCTACTGAAAGGTCTTGTCCCAAAGGTTGTTGTGGCCAAGTATGAAGAAAATAAAAAGTCGAGCTAAAAATCATCAAACCATGACCAAATTGAACTTGACCTGCACATTTCTTTGATGTATCCATATGTCAAATTTTGAATAGAATGTGTACACTGTTGGGGAGATAATGAACAGAAACTGTCAACATAATTTGTCATCTTAGTGCAATAACTGATTAACTCCTATTGAATTTAGAAGAACTTATTACGTTATTGCACTAAGGTGATAATATGTCAATTTTTTTAGGAAAAGTACATGCAAATGAAATGTGCATTGAAAATAAATCAATAGATTCTTTACTAAGGTATATGACTAAATTTTATAGCCATATAGATATTCTGTACACACATATAAGTTCTCTAATGACAATACTGACATTTATCAACAACCACAAAAATAAACACTAGTTATTGCCCATGTCTGAAAAACCTTATTTAAATAGCTATAATTATTTTTCTGATGAAAATATGTCATTTATCTCTAAGCAATATTCCTTTTAAATCATTTGTTGTCTTAATAACATTTTTTATAAAATACACGGAACTTTATAACTTAGTCTTATAATTTTGTTCAATTTGTCAAATTTTCATGAAGGGAAATAATCCAATTAAATTTTATAACAACAGGAAAAGGAAGTGAATTATTCCCCTTTATATTCATTCAAAACCAAAAGAGAAAGTAAAACAAGTAAAATTTCCAACTAATAATCTTGTCAAACAGAAAGTAAATACAATTCTTTTATTTATTTCAAGACACAGTATCAAATACAACACTCAAAGTAAGTTTCAAATTGATCTTTATACATATTAATTTCACATTATTAATAAATCAATAAATACATTATTTAAGAAAGTATAATGGATGGTATATTACTTATTTAGTTTGTGTTCAGGTATCTTCAATGTAAAGTTTCTACTTCAAGTTACAATTTAATTGGAAAATTAAACGAAACTTTCCCAGTAAGGTGAAGTTTAGTTCAAATTCCATCGACTGCAAACTCCTTTGGGGCTCACACAGAGAGAAGACGCAGCTAATAGCAAGGCTTATCAGTCTTTAGAGTCAAGATCATAGTGTTAAATGATTAGTGATACAGCACCATGATCTTATAATGAAGGAACATGATTTGGGATGGTGTGGGTGGGTGTGTGAGCCCTTAAGGAGTTTGCAGTCGATGAAATTTCAACTAAACTTCACCTTACTGGGTAAGTTTCGTTTAATTTTCCAATTTCATCTCCTGCATAACTCCTTAATGGGCCCCACAGAGATTTTAGAGATGTTTCTTCATAATTTTTAGAAACAGTTTTGATAATGACACAATATTGTTTTATTTGTTGTTTTTATTGATTCTATTACTACAATTATTTTAAAGGTTAAAACATTAATAATATTTCATCTATTTGTCTAATACAAAATGTATATTCCTTCAACCTATTGAAATGATACTACTATCTACTTCCCCATGCTTGGCTTATATATAGCCTCATGGATGGTTTTTGAGCCTGAAATGGGCTTATTGTAGAAACGTGCAAATGTTTTAGCATTTGTCCATCCTGCTGTTCTAACAATAGTTTCCAGCGGAATACCATGTAGCCTGGCCCTAGATGTTGAAGCAGATCTTGTGCTATGTGCACCGAAATGTTCTGAAACTCCTGCCTCTCTCATTACATTTTTAACCCATCTAGTAACCGTACTTCTTGATACTGCTTTAAAAGGTTTGATAGTGCTAATCAGTAAACGCTGGCCAGTTCTTAGGTTTTCAGTTCTTTTAATATATTCTTTCAAAGTTTGTACTATACATATGTTTGGGTTTTCATTAAATGCCTTAAGGTGAATAGTTTCTTGGTGATATCCAGGTCTTGACTGCTTTAAAATGTGGTTTGGTTGAATAAAAACTGCTTCAGGAGAGAAAATGATATCTTTTACTTCAATAAGGTGTAAAGTTTGGCATCTTTGCGCCGACAAAATAAGAAACAGCATGCATGTCTTGCATGATAATTGTAGCAGTGTCATGTTTTTAAGTGATTGTAAGTAATCTAACACAATTTGAATGTCCCACGTACTCTTGTATTTGGGCAAAGCTGGTCTTTCATTAAATGTCCCTTTCATAAATCGTGTTAGTTCTTCTGAACTGGTAATATCGATATCGCCACATATCCTTAAGAATGAACTAAGTGCGGATCTTGCCACACATAAAGATCTGTACTGAAGTCCGTCCCGAAATAAATTTGACATAAATTGAAGAACTTGGTTTATTGAAGGGTTAATGGGGTCAATTTTAATTCCACAGAATGTGATCCATTTTTTGATATATGTATTATATTGCTGTTTCGTGCTCGATCTCCAGGATTTGAGAATGATATCTCTGGCATTCCTCGGGACTCCTTTTGTTTTGTGAGCTGACCTGATACTAGAAAAAGCCCAAGTTTCATCTGTTTTAGCGGATGTTTCCGTTCTGGCCTGTGGGGCAGATAGAGGATCTTTTGCGGGTTTGGAAGATTGTAAGCTGTCCCGACAAGGAGATGAAGAAGGCTCGGCCACCATGCTTGTGTTGGCCATATTGGTGCAACTAGCACCGCCTCTGTGTTGTCTTCCTCTATCTTTTGCAATATACGTGGCAGGAGACTGAAAGGGGGAAACATATAATAGAATTCATCAGACCATGTAAGAGAAAATGCATCAATGGCAAAGGCATTTGGTTCGGGTCGGCGAGTGACAAATTTTGGTAATTTGTAATTCAATCTTGATGCAAACAAATCTATAGATAATTCAGGGTAAGCTTCTTTTATAAGTGAGAAAGCTTCGGGACATAATGACCATTCAAGATCTTCACTAGATGATCTTGATTCTTTGTCTGCCTCTACATTATCTGTTCCTGGAATATGTGCAGCTGTGAGGTGGATGTTTTTGTCTAAGCACTAAAACCAAATATCCCTAGCTAGGGTATTAAGTTCAGTTGTCTTTCCACCAAACTTGTTAATGTACGCACAGCTGGTTGTTGTGTTATCCATAAATACTTTGATGTGTTGATCTTTGATAGTTTTACAGAATGAGAGTAAAGTTAATTGACAAGCCTTGAGTTCAAGGATGTTTATATGTAAGCTTTTTTCTTTTGGAGACCAAACACCTCCAGCTTTCTTGTCATCAATTTGACTGTATGCCCCCCACCCGGATTTTGAAGCATCTGAATGCAGATCCATGGTAGGGGCCCCATGGGAGACTGGTCTAAAGGTTTTTGGTAGATTCTTTATCCACCAGGTTATGTCTGACTGTATTGATGTTGGTATGTTCATAAAACTATTATAATTGCCTTTGTGAATTCTTAAATTTTTGTCTTAATCTTTTCTAATGGTTTATAAAATAAAGGTGCATACTCTACTCCCGGCTCAGATGCTACTAGTTTACCTATAAGTTTGGCATATTCACTAATTGTAACTCGTTTTTTCTCAAGCATGTCGTGACAAAGTGCAATTGTTTCTGAGACATTTTCGGGTGTAAGTCGACTGGTAATTGTGACTGAGCAAAAAATGAATCCAAGAAGACAATTTGTTGGGATGGAATCAAAACAGATTTTTCAGGGTGTATTGTAAGACCTAGGGAATCCATAAGTTGTATGGTATCTTTGATATTTCTCATACAGGTTTGATAAGAGTTACCTTGTAGGCAGGAATCATCAATATAGGCTGTGCTTATGTGACCTAATGTTCGCAAGTTTGCAAATACCGGTTTCATGATTTTTGTAAACACTCTTGGTGATGTGGTTAGCCCCATTATCAAGGCTTTAAATTGATATTTCTGATTATTATGCCAGAACCGAAAGTATTTACGATCTGTTTTGCATATGGGGACAGAATAAAATGCCTCAGAAATGTCAATAGACCCAAAATAACAATCCTTGCGCATATTATTGATAGCTGACTGTAATGTTTCCATTTTAAAATGAATGTTGGCCATATGATTCTTATTAAAGGTTTTTAAATTTAAGATGACCCTGACTTTACCATCCTTTTTAGGTCTAATGAATATATTTGATATATATTCATTTTCATCTTTTGTGAAAATTGGTTCAATAATTTTGCATTGTAAAAATCTATCAATTTCCATGTTAATTTGCAATTGTTCTGTTGAAGAAAATGTCAAAGGTTTGGGAATAAATTTTTGTCTAGGCTCATTTGTTAGTTCTACTTGGTAACCATTAATAGTGTCCAAAATCCATTTGTCATTTGTGAGTTTATACCAATTTTGGCTATGATATTTTGTTTTTCCCGCTATAAAGTTGCTAGGCGTGTTCTGTAATTTTAAGTTGTGGAGTGTGTCAACTGTACCTACATTGTTTATTTCCTGTGGTTCTTTAGCAGCCCTATTTTCTTCCTTTGATACGTTTCTTGTCTTTTGTGTTGAAATGAATAATGATGGGGGGCACTCCTTTGACTTTGGTGGTTGTACTGACGAAACCCCTGCTTGAAGCCCCCCCCGTTTGGATAAAAAAGGCTTGTGGGCTCCTGTTGTCAAATTTACCAACTTCACTTTGTTTGTCTCCAGCTTTTTGACAGTTTCTTGCAAGTTGTCGCCAAATAGTTTGGTTGCAGATGACTCATTGTCACATATGGCCTTAAATTGAGGCTGAATGTCTTTCCGAATTCTTTCTATCCTCGATGTGTTTGTTGCCTTAAACGTAAGGCAAAGGATTTTAAATGTGTCCATTAGACAGCTTGTAATATCTTCCTGGCTCCCTTTGGATTTCAACAGATCCAAAGCCCTGAGAAGTGGTGTTAGTGCCAGTGCGTAGTTGCCCGTGACTTTTTGCAAGAGGAAATCCACGGTTTTGGTGTTTAATTGGAGTTGACGCCAAACAACCTCTTCAACTGTTGGTACTTGAAGATTTTCAACATTTACTGGTCTCTTGTATTTCTCTCTAAACTCCTTTATCTTTTCAACATCTCTTTTGTCAGACCCACGAAGAGCTTCGTTTGTTATTGCAGCCAGCTTGTCATTTAATTCCTCCCCCGTTTCTTTCTGTTCTGAGAAGAATTGATCCAGGTCTTCCAAGAAAGACCCTGTGTCCTTTTCCTCAGTGGCAGATTCTTCTTGAATTAAGAACCCCTCTATATCAGATTCACTTTCTGACTCTGCACTTCTGGCAGTAGATTCACTTTCTGACTCTGCACTTCTGGCAGCTGCACAAGTATCAATTATTTGTTTGTCAGATTTTTTCTTTTTAGAGGATGATATGTTTGAGTCGTCCTCCGATTTTCTTTTCTGCAGTTCTTTTATGTCCTGTCTCATGACAGTAACTGCTTCTGCCAACGTTTTTATTCCTTGCGTAGCGCTACTGAACTCTGACATTTGCTTCCGAAGTTCACTTATTATTGTTTCATCGTTGTCATCCCCTTCGGCGCCCCGATGCCGATGCGCATGCGCTGTGCTTGATTCTCCACGACTTCCGCCCTGGCCTTTTGCCAACTCCATTGAGTAGCCTGAAAAAAGTTTCGAAATATGAGTGACATTCCAGCAAGTCTGTTTTACACTCCCAAGGCCTTTCATACACAAATTTAACTCTAGAAACGAAGTCATTATTACACAAGAAATTATTGTGATGACAACGATAATATTTCCAGCCGTATTTGACGGTCTATTTTTAGAATCGGAAAATCCGATAATTATTTTTGATAAAGTTGCCTTTCAAGGTTTATTTGTGTTTTCTCAGCACCAAAGTTTTGTATTAGGAATGAGGAAATGTGCCTAACTATTTCTGGAGTTAGACTACCTTTTATAAATTCGCCGAATCTCATTTGTGCTTAAATTCTGCACAATAAATAAATATGTCGAGATCGGACGCTGACTGCAGCCATTTTTATTCTGACGTCATGCGTAAAAAATTGGAAATTTCAACAATGAATCGGTCAACTGAAAGTAAGTTGTTTTCCGATATATAGGCAACTGAAATTAAGTTGCACTTTTGCATTTTACGCATACATTCTCTGTTTGTCTACTGCGCAGTTCTGCTGATATGTATATCTGGTATATATCCAATTTAAGTTACAACTGACCGCCGAAGTGGGCAAGTGCAGAAGGAATTTTATCAAGAATCACATTTAAATCTAAACGAACTTACCTTCGAATGAAATCCACAATATTATAATGAAATATATAAAAAGATTAATGATATCAACGTTTTGAAATGTTGTTTGGAAATCGAATTTCGTATTTTGAACAATTTATGAATTATATGACTGATCAATCCAAGCTAAAGCCTCGTACTGATAAGCTTGCTATTAGCTGCGTCTTCTCTCTGTGGGGCCCATTAAGGAGTTATGCAGGAGATGAAATTCAGATAAAAGCCTGGGTGTTTTGATTTTTGATTTGTAACATGATATACAATTTATCAGCAACAAATGCTGAAGTTTTGGATTCTATTATTCACTCTGCAAATGATTATAGCTGGTATATGAGGTCAGGCATTGCATTCTTGACCCCCGAATTTCAACGTTAACATTCTTGAAATAGACATTAAAATATTACCATTTACGGAGGTTTAAATAAATTCATTTACTTAAATTTAAAAGAAACATGCACTTATTGTTGATAAAAAAGTGACTGACAACCACTGAACAAAGAAAATACTAAATTAAGCATTTTCGGGGCCGTCCGGGTTTGGTGGTTGTCCGGTTTTGGTGGTCCCCAACCAGTATAACTCACTTTTAATGCTTTGTTAATAGTAAATGTAATTATCACTGCGGTAAACCGTACCCCGTATATTGCTCGATATTATGAGGACTTTCATACCAATTCGCGACTTTGAACGAGGAAGGAGGTAAGTTTAGTGACGATATTTAAGCATTTGTAATTGGTTTGATGTAAATTTTATAGAAAAAACAAATACTTCGATAATTTCTCTAGTTGCTGAAACCCCAAAAATGTTCAGAAATACCTTTGAAATGTAATTAGGAGGTACAATTCGTCTCTTTGCTCACGTGATAAATGAGCTCGGATCAGTTAAATTTGATGTTTTTGTGCATATACTTCCTAAAAGAAAAACTTGAATCGAGTGAAATGTGATAATGATGATAATGGTTATGATGTAAATGTTCAATCAACAATAGAACCCCAGATGACAGTGCATTTTGAGAATAAATACACATGTCAGTGTACCGAGTATTGCGTTGGAGTTTCCCGCCGGTGTCACGAGTATTGCTTTTTAGTGTAACGAGTATTGGTTATCAATATAAAGTAAATGCAAGTAGTTAACACAGAGTATTCATATTATTTTCAAAGTGAAAGGGGTATAACTCTGACAACAAGAGCCACCGCCGGGCGGCGGGGGCAACGCTCGACTTTTTACTTTCTCTAAAAGCAAACAAAGAAATGTTTGAACAAAATCATAACGTTTCCTTCTTATAAAATTAATCGGTCTGTCTTGTCACATTAGTTTTGTCTATATATTTTGTATATATAAATATACTAACATATATATATATATATATATATATATAAATAGAAATACGCAATTCTATAAATGGAAAATTCTATAAATAGAAACACGCAATTCTATAAAAGAAACACGGGATTCCATAAATAGAAAATTCTATAAAAAGATACACGTGGTGGAGTCACATGGTGACACGTGGTGGTGTCAAGTGGTTGACACATGGTGTCATGTGGTGAAGTCACATGGTGGTGGTGTCATGTGGTGGAGTCATGAGGTGGAGTCATGAGGTGGAGTCACGTGGTGGAGTCACGTGGTGAAATCACGTGGTGAAGTCACGTGATGGAGTCACATGGTGGAATAACGTGGTGGAATCACGTGGTTGAGTCACCTGGTTGAGTGATGGAGTCATGTGATGGATTCACGTGGTGTCACATGGTGGTGACACGTGAAGGTATCACATGGTGCCACGTGGTGGTGTCACATGATGGATTCACGTGGTGTCACATGGTGGCGGAGGTATCATGTGGTGTCACGTGGTGAATTTACTTGGTGGTGTCATGTGGTGTTGTCACATGGTGGAGTCATGTGGTGACATGTGGTGTCACATGGTGGTGTCATGTGGTGACACATGGTGGTGATGGCGGTTTCACTTGGTGATGGTGACACATGGTGTCACATGGTGGTGACACGTGGTAGTGGTGTCAAGTGGTGTTGTTGTTGTTGATGATGATGATGATATATATATATTATTTAATTATTTGCCAACCGGCACTTGTTTTCATTTTTTGTATATATATATATATATATATATATATATATAAATACTAGAAATGTGTCATCATGCCACAGATGCCCCCGCATGCAGCCAAAATTTCAGATGGTGCATTAATTTTTTTTTCATTTTAAGTTCAAAGCCCTTTAAACTTTTCAATGTTAACACAAACCATTTTCATACACTGTTCAAGGCACTGAAATTATTCAGTCTTAACTTTTTAAAAATAGCATATTGCATATTTGTAGCCAAAATAATGGCTAAAAGTATGAGTGCTGAAACTGAAAGTTCAAAATTTTCCTACATTCAGGAAAGATAAGTTTGTCTAAAATCATTGAACCACAACCAAATTCAAACTTAAACTGCTTATTCCTAAGATGTATCTATATTATTTTCAAAGTGAAAGGGACATAACTCTGCCAAAAAATCATCAAACCATGACCAAATTCCAACTTGACCTGCCCATTCCTTTGACATATCTATATGTCAAATTTAAATTGAATATGTTACACTGTTGGGTAGATAATGAACAGAAACTGTAAATTTCATATTTATTTTCAAAGTGAAAGGGCATTAGTCTACCAAAAATCATTGAACCATGACAAAATTCGAACTTGGCCTGGGCATTCCAAAAACATATCCATATGTCAAATTTGAGTTGAAATGTGTTGTACCATTGGGGAGATAATAAACGGAAACTAAAAATTTCATAGTACTTTCAAAGTGAAAGGGCATAACTCTGCCAAAAATCATTGAACCATGAACAAATTTGAACTTGACCTGCGCATTCCTTTGACGCATCCGTATGTCAAGTTTGAGTTGAATGTGTTGTACCTTTGGGAGATAATGAACAGAAACTGAAAATTTCATATTATTTTCAAAGTAAAAGGGGCATAACTCTGCCAAAAATCATCGAACCATGACCATATTCAAACTTGACCTGTATTTTCTCATGACATATCCATATGTCAAGTTTGAGTTGAATGTGTTGTACCGTTGGGGAGATAATGAACGGAAACTGAAAATTTTATATTATTTTCAAAGTAAAAGGGGCATAACTCTGCCAAAAATCATCGAACCATGACCAAATTCGAACTTGACCTGTATTTTCTCATGACATATCCATATGTCAAGTTTGAGTTGAATGTGTTGTACCGTTGGGGAGATAATGAACAGAAACTGAAAATTTCATATTATTTTCAAAGTAAAAGGGGCATAACTCTGCCAAAAATCATCGAACCATGACCAAATTCGAACTTGACCTGTATTTTCTCATGACATAGCCATATGTCAAGTTTGAGTTGAATGTGTTGTACCGTTGGGGAGATAATGAACGGAAACTGATATTTCATATTATTTTCAAAGTAAAAGGGGCATAACTCTGCCAAAAATCATCGAACCATGACCAAATTCGAACTTGACCTGTATTTTCTCATGATATATCCATATGTCAAATTTGAGTTGAATGTGTGCAACCGTTCTTAAGATAATGAACGGAAACTGATGATGACGGAATGACAGAATGACGGAAGGACGGAAAGGACGGAAGGACGGAAGGATGGAAGGACGGAAGGACGGAATGACGGAACAGGGTAACACTATATGCCCCGGCCATTAACATGGCGGGGGCATAATAAATATATATATATATATATATATATATATATATATATATATATATATATATATATATACTCACACCAATAAATATATATGGTCATTTAATGCACAAATCTGAGATAATTCAGTAATTTAACCCTCAAGGTCAAGGTCATTAAAGAGCCCAAGTGTTTGATAAACAACAAGGTCTTGTCCTTACGTATGTTCTGTTATAATATGAAGTTGATCCCTTCAATAATAGCAAAGTTACAGCCAGTTACAGCCAAAACAATGAAAATTTCAATAATTTGAACTTCAAAGTCAAGGTCATTAATGAGTGAAGGTCAAGGTCTGTCTGCTTATTTTTAAGGGTTATCCTTGAAGATTAATATGTTCAAGTTTGAAGACAATCCATTCAAAAATAACAAAGTTAGAACCAATAATAGCCAAAAAATTGAAAATTTCAATAATTTGACCTTCAAAGTCAAGGTTATTTATGAGTGAAGGTCAAGGTCTGTCTGGTTATTTTTAAGGGATATCATTGAAAATTATTATGTTCAAGTTTGAAGACAATCCATTCAAAAATAACAAAGTTACAGCCAATAACAGCATGAACATTCAAAATTTGGACTTTTAACCTTGAAGGTCAAGGTCATTTATGGATGAAGGTCAAGGTTAGTGTGGTCTACTGAAAGGTCTTGTCCCAAAGGTTGTTGTGGCCAAGTATGAAGAAAATAAAAAGTCGAGCTAAAAATCATCAAACCATGACCAAATTGAACTTGACCTGTGCATTTCTTTGATGTATCCATACGTCAAATTTTGAATTGAATGTGTACATTGTTGGGGAGATAATGAACAGAAACTGTCAACATAATTTGTCATCTTAGTGCAATAACTGATTAACTCCTATTGAATTTAGAAGAACTTATTACGTTACTGCACTAAAGTGATAATATGTAGGTTTTTTTTAGGAAAAGTACATGCAAATGAAATGTGCATTGAAAATAAATCAATGGGTTCTTACTGGTATATGACTAAATTTTATAGCCATTATAGTATTCTGTACACACATATTAAGTTCTCTAATGACAATACTGACATTTATCAACAACCACAAAAATAAACACTAGTTATTGCCCCATGTCTGAAAAACCTTATTTAAATAACTATAATTATTTTTCTGATGAAAATATGTCATTTATCTCTAACAGCATGACTTTACATGCAACATTCCTTTTGAATCATTTGTTGTCTTAATAACATTTTTTTATAAAATACATGGAACTTTATAACTAAATCTTATAATTTTGTTCAATTTGTCCAATTTTCATGAAAGGAAATAATCCAATTAAATCTTTATAACAACAGGAAAAGGAAGTGAATTATTTCCCTTTATATTTATTCAAAACCAAAAGAGAAAGTAAAACAAGTAAAATTTCCAACTAATAATCTTGTCAAACAGAAAGTAAATACAATTCTTTTATCTATTTCAAGACACAGTATCTAATACAACACTCAAAGTAAGTTTCAAATTGATCTTTATACACATTAATTTCACATTTCAATAAATACATTATTTAAGAAAGTATAATGGATGGTATATTACTTATTTTTCTGATGAAAATATGTCATTTATCTCTAAGAGCAAGATTTTACATGCAACATTCCTTTTAAATCATTTGTTGTCTTAATAACTTCTTTATTGATTTAATACACGGAACTTCATATGTAAGTCTTATAGTTAAATTTTGAATAAGGGAAATAATCCAATTAATTTTCATAATAACAGGAAGTGAGTTATTCCCCTTTAAACTTGTCAGTAAAAACCAAAACAGGAAGTAAAAATTGTAAAATTTCCTCCTTTCTTGTCAAACAGAAAGTCAATACCATTTTTGGATTATTTTCAAGACTTTGTGTCAGATTCAACTATCAAAGTATGTTTAAGATTTATTCTTGTAAAGAAAATTTCATATTTATATTGAACAACTTTTTAAGAAAGTATTACATGGAATATTTTATTAGATTTAGTGTTCAATTCAAGTATCTCCTTAGTCAATATTCTGCTTCAAGTTACAATTCAACAGCCTTTGAATATCAAAAACATAAAAACTGAAAATTTATTAAACATATAACTATATTGACATATCATTAAGCCTTTCACAATCTTTATGTAACTGTAGAATGCAAAATGCTGACAGTAATTCAAGTGATATAAATCAATCAACTTTTAATTAACATTATTTGTCTTTCATATTTTGAACCAAAAATGGAAGTAAGGTAAAACAAATATGAATTACACTGAAAAAAAAATTAAAGGCCTATTCTACCCCCCAAACAAGAGGACCAAGATGGCCCTAGATCGCTCACCTTATCCATCCAATTCGTCCAAACAATTACTTAGACAATTATCCTGACCAAGTTTGATGACAATTGAGTCAAAAATGTGACCTCTAGAGTGTAAACAAAGTTTTTCCATATTTGGCCAGGTTGACCCAGGTGACCCATATTCAAACTTGACCTAGAAATCATCAAAACAAACTTGCAGCACAGACACTTGTGGGTCAGATCCCCCCCCCTCCTCCAATGTGATACGCCCCTGCAAACACTCTATCAAAAATATTCTAATATTTCAACACGAATGGGACATCTGTTACAACGATAAAACTGGTTTTCAAACAATTTTTACATATATGAAAAAATAACATATACCATCAAGTCTCAATAAAGTAAAGATTTAGTCTTTCACAGTTTTACTGCAATATACAGAAGTATAGATATATTATCAGCAAGAATGTCATTTAAGCAGCATTCTACTTTAAGTGCATCATATCACTGTTAAGCCTTCTTGAAACAGCATCCCAAGAGTTATTTATAAAACATACAGTAAACTCCGCTTATAACGAACTCACTGGGACATTCAAAACCTGTTTCTTATATCTGGAGTTCCTTGTAAGCATATAGCGAATTAGTTCGTTGTATCAGGAGTTTTTAAAGCGAACAGATTTAAATATAATGAACTGATTGTTTACCATTGTCAGCCATTTTTGAAGAGAATTTGATTAAGAAATAGAAATATTAGTCATTTATTTATATTTTAGACACACTACCCGAGAGCGTTCTTTTTGGAATTCGAAAATCATTTCTATTTCAGTTTTAGTTTTACTCCTTATCTCAATTTCACATAAAATATAATATTTTGTTTCTAAACTATTTTTGTTTTCTTTCCATGATTGAGAATAAACAAGATTTTCGATTTTTCCTTCCTTTTATATTGAATATTTTCTATTATAATTTAAGGGTGACTTTTACTAATGTAAGATATAGATTTCTTTTCATTAAATCAAGCGTACTTAGCAGTTTGCAATGGATCATGCATGCAAGCATGCATGATTATGTTGAAAACCGATTATAAATTATTATAATTAATTTATTTGAGAAAAAGTATTGAAGAAAATAAACGAATAAATAACCATTTTATATTGGTGAAAAGAGCTCATGCTAAAAATATCCAAAATAGAAACATATGCAAATTCATTTGAATAGATGTATTGAAGTTCATACAACAATAAACGGTACATTCGCCCGAGTTTTAATCCATGCGTTTGAAATGCAGGATCTATTAACGGATAGCCAATATTTTAGAGTTCGTTATAAAAGTGTAATTTTTTGTACTATTAACTAAATTGGGACTAAGAAATGAGTTCCTTATAAGCGATAATTCCTTATAACCGTGTTCGCTATAACCATATATTTTTATATTAAATAAAGAAGGCCAAAATTCGGGCCGAAATAAATTATTCCCTATAACGGAAGTTTGCTATAACCGTGTTCGCTATACCTGAAGTTTACTGTAATTGACTTTTTTTTCTTAACAAAAGAAGACCAGAAAACAACTTGTCTGCTTTGGTAATTTAAATAGAAAAGAGCTAACCAGTAGGTTACATGTAACAAGGGGTATTTTTCACCATAATTCTTTTGATTTGACAATATATGAAACAATTTACCCAAAAAGAAACAAGAAATGTCGAACGACACAAATGCCCCCCTTTCTAGCCCTTGACTCACATAATGGTAATTTTGTTATAAAAACTTGCCATAAATGGGTACATGGAAGTGTTCAATTATGGAAAAAAGAAAATTTAAGACTTTGTGATAAATAATTTTTCAAGATGATGAGACATTTAAAGCCCCTGTGACCTAGACATTTGAACTAGTGACCCAAACTCAATTGGGGTTATCTAATAGTTATGACCAAGAAATATTAGGAATATGAAGACTTTGTGATGAAAAGCTTACAAGATAAATAGTAAACCATACTGACATTCAAGAACCCTGTGACCTTGACCTTTGACCTAGTAACTCCAAAATCAATAGGGGTCACTTACTAGTTATAACCAATCAGTATGTGAAATATGAAGACTTTGTGATAAATAGTTTTTAAGATAATCAGCGGAAACCAACTGATGGAGAGACAGACATTAGCATCTTATTCGAAGAGGGGAGGGGATAAAAAAATTAAACTTCAGAAAAGCTGGATAGAGGTCACTTTAATTATCACTTAGTGCTTAATTTATCTAATACAAAAGTGTTGGCACATATTTTCTCCATGAATATTACATATTTTCACAAAGACTGTCTACTATCATTACTAAAATTTACTAAATAGCATTACTTAGATTCCAAAGCATCTTAAAGCGTGTCACATTCTATCACACAGTGTAACATTTCATTGCAACAAGTGTCACAAATTATCAAATATTTTCACCAAATGTGATACATATCATATCAAAGATTTGACATTAATTCTATCAACATTATAAATTTATAATTTATCAAAATCTTGTGGAAACAGATATTAAAATACCAATTCAAGCTATCACTAAGGGAATCATCAAATATTCCATTCAACACCATATATACCAACAGTGTCACCTATTTTCATCAAAATTGTCAAATATTATCACTCAGTGTGTCACATAGCTGTCACATATTATCATCATAACTACAAACAAAACAAATTCAATTGTGAAGAATTAAATATTTACAATAAGAATTTATATTTATCAATTTAAAATTGTTAATATATTATTTTTTACTTTAACCCTTCTTAGATTATGCTTAAATTTTCCATCAAAACGTTGAAGTTATCCCTGTCCCAAAAGTTTTCCTGAGGTTTTAACTTAATTTCAAAAGCATGATGTCTGATATTTCACACATACAAGGCTGATAGATGTCACATACTATCTTATATTTCCCACATACAAGGCTGATAGATGTCACATACTCTCTTATATTCCCCACATATAAGGCTGATAGATGTCACATACTATCTTATATTTCACACATACAAGGCTGATAGATGTCACATACTCTCTTATATTCCCCACATACAAGGCTGATAGATGTTACATACTATCTTATATTCCCCACATACGAGGCTGATAGATGTTACATTCTATCTTATATTTCCCATATACAAGGCTGATAGATGTTACATACTATCTTATATTCCCCACATATAAGGCTGATAGATGTTACATACTCTCTTATATTTCCCACATACAAGGCTGATAGATGTCACATACTATCTTATATTTCCCACATACAAGGCTGATAGATGTCACATACTATCTTATATTTCCCACATACAAGGCTGATAGATGTCACATACTATCTTATATTTCCCACATACAAGGCTGATAGATGTCACATACTATCTTATATTTCCCACATACAAGGCTGATAGATGTTACATACTATCTTATATTCCCCACATACAAGGCTGATAGATGTTACATACTATCTTATATTTCCCACATACAAGGCTGATAGATGTTACATACTCTCTTATATTTCCAACATACAAGGCTGATAGATGTTACATACTCTCTTATATTTCCCACATACAAGGATGATAGATGTCACATACCATCTTATATTTCCCACATACAAGGCTGATAGATGTTACATACTCTCTTATATTTCCCACATATAAGGATGATAGATGTCACATACTATCTTATATTTCCCACATACAAGGCTGATAGATGTTACATACTATCTTATATTTCCCACATACAAGGCTGATAGATGTTACATACTCTCTTATATTTCCCACATACAAGGATGATAGATGTTACATACTATCTTATATTTCCCACATACAAGGCTGATAGATGTTACATACTATCTTATATTTCCCACATACAAGGCTGATAGATGTTACATACCATCTTATATTTCCACATACAAGGCTGATAGATGTCACATACTATCTTATATTTCCCACATACAAGACTGATAGATGTTACATACTCTCTTATATTTCCCACATACAAGGCTGATAGATGTCACATACTATCTTATATTTCCCACATACAAGGCTGATAGATGTTACATACTCTCTTATATTTCCCACATACAAGGCTGATAGATGTTACATACTATCTTGTATTTCCCACACACAAGGCTGATAGATGTCACATACTATCTTATATTTCCCACATACAAGGCTGATAGATGTCACATACTATCTTATATTTCCCACATACAAGGCTGATAGATGTTACATACTCTCAAAGACAGATATATTCAGTTATTTACAACTCTTACAGTGAAATTTATTACTGTTCAGGAAACAGAGAAAATCATGACTTATTTTCAAGACAAAGTGGATTCTCTTAAAAAACTAACACAAGGATTTGTTCAAAGAAATACATTTACTACAATATTTATTAATTTTATATTTCTTCAATTACACTGTAATCATTATATTATAATTATGTCTTAAAATATTAAGTCATTATGTTTATTTTATATGGTTATACAGTCGACTCTCGTTATCTCGAAGTCATCGGGACCGTCCAAAAAATATCGAGATAACGAAATGTCGAGATAAACATATTAGGGTTTGAATAAGGCAGAAACTGATTTTTACAAAAGACATGTGCATACCTTATGTCAAATAAACTATGATATCCCCATGTCTTGTTTTCATAGGTATATAAAATAATTATATGGCTATACCTCTTCTGATAAAATTTGTCATATATCTTCTTAGAATATGGTGATTTATTTTGATTGTACATTAATTTGCATGCAATTTTCTTTAAAAACATGTCTTAATAAATTATGTATTATTGACGCCTAGTCAATATTTAACAAAGCGGATGTTTACCAGAGGAAATACGGGTATCTGTGATAAAAACACATAGTGAGGTTTACTCAGTAATACACCAATATAGTGAAATCATTGTTTTCAGGGTGGTTGATCCGGATATCCTCCCGAGTTAGTTATTGTGTCTTTCTCGGGATTGTTCGACCGCTGACTGATTTGGTGGTGATGCTATAAAGAACGTAAAATTCACTCATTTTGGACATAAGTCAATCAACATGCTTAATAGATTAACTTTTATAAAAACAGCTAAACTTGTTACAAACATAATCATCATTATGACACGCGCAATTGAGCAATTATCGTCTAGTTTTTGTTTTTCACACGTCTGAAGGGAACAGATGAAAGAAAACTTTTAGTCGAGATAAACAAAGGATAATAGTGTGTAAATAACTGTTTGGGCTGAAATTTTACTTCGAGATACTGAAAATATCGAAATAAAAATATCGAGATAAACAAATATTTCCAATATAGATAAAGAAGGAAGAAAATTGGGACTTTCAAAATTTCATCGAGATACTGTAACCCACCGAATATTCACGACCAATTAATATTCGCTTTATTCGCAGATGGCCACGAAATGCGAATATTTGTTTGCGCGAATAAGTCCGCATGATTTCGCGAATAAATTGGAGAGAAATTTTTATTTTAAACGTTGTTCATGCAAAGCTACTTGACCGGATATATTCGAATTTTACGGGCACCTGTTAGGAAGTAATGAATTGTTATGAATATTGCCATAAAGCACTAAAAACACAAACTAAGTAAACTACTACTATTTTATAAATATCAAAAGAACTCTATGTCAATATAGCAATCAAAATTATAATGTCCGTAAATTTCACGTTTACGCTTTACACCACTCTTTGGTGATAAAATTTTAAATACAGCTTTGTTTGCCGCTTTAATCAATTTTTTCTTTTCTGGTGTGCTTTCCAGATCATGATCAGGCAAAAGCGATGCTGAAACATCACTGCATTCTGAGGTTTTATTTTTTATCAACCACCCTTTTAACAACATGTTTAGAAATGAAGACGAACGATGGTAAATGTACATATATAGAGAAAATGTTTTGTTGAATTGTGATCACAATTCACTTACCAGTACAATATATAAGGCTAGCTTATTAGTAATCCCATTTAAGACACCAATAATGACCTCAATTATTGAAGATTAATAGTCGGCTAATAGATTTTACGGCCCCATCGGACTTTCCAATCCGCGATTTTTTTTTTCCAGAAATCAAGAAAACGCAGAAATTAATATTCGCGAATATGTCCGACCTCGGCAAAACGCGAAAATTTGTAATTGCGAATATAAATTGGGTTACAGTAATGAAATATTGAGAAAAGCGATGTCGAGATAACAATAGTTGACTGTATATTTAAAACAAGTGCCTGAAAAATATATGGCAAAAAAAGGCTTAAAGTTAAATGCTCAATGTGCATGTTTATACCCAAAAGGTTTAAGTGTTTTTCTTCAGATACTTATATACACTTAAGAAAAAACATACAAGTACACTGACTATAGGTTTGTATATGTCTTGTGTCTAAAATAAAATAATTCATTCAAACTAATGACAAGTTTTTGTATCATTTCTAGTGATACAGAATAAAGTTTATTCATACAGTACAAAAACTTTCAATACATAATTTATTAAGACATGTTTTTAAAGAAAATTGCATGCAAATTAATGTACAATCAAAATAAATCACCATATTCTAAGAAGATAAATGACAAATTTTATCAGAAGAGGTATAGCCATATAAATATTTTATATACCTAGTATATAATTATCTCTTGAAATTATAGCAAAAAATAATAAATAACAGGGGAAATAATCAAATTAAATTTTATAACAACAGGAAGAGGAAGTGAGTTATTTCCCTTCCATTTTTTCATTTAAAACCAAAAGAGGAATTTCCAGCTTTGTCAAACAGAAAGTCAACACATTTTTTTTTCTTCAATTATTTTCAAGACAAAGTCATATTGATACTGTCAAATACAACTTTAAAGTAAGTTCAAAATTTATAATCTTTAAACACACAATTTTACATTTGAGTAAATACATTATTTAAGAAATTATTGGATGCAATATCAATATTATATTATCAATTTAGTTTGTGTTTGATTCAAGAATCTTCAAAGTCAAGTTACAATTTAATATAATGTTAATTTTTAAAAACATAAAACACTGAAAATCGATCAAACTTATAAACCGATAAATTGATGTATCAAAGCCTTAAATAATTATCATAAATGTAGCATTGGAATGCTTACGATATTGAAAGGGACATAATTATACATTTACTATTGATAAAGCATTAAAAGTGAGTTATATATCTTTTATAATTGTTTTTCTTTTCTTTTTGAAAAAAAACAACAACATTTTTAATGAATTTATAGTAGTAAAGTTTTAAGTCAAAACAAAGTGGAAGAAAATCCACCATATTACAGAAACCTTTTGCAAAAAAATGCATCAATAAAATTTCAAAAATAAATATTCAGAATAACCTGATTCAAATATTTAAGTTTGGAGAATATCAAAAAAAATACATGTAGATAAAAGGAACAAATCTTTACAATACCATTTTATTTTCATTATTATAATTATTATTATTATTATTATTATTAATTGATATCTACCTAAAATTTTCACAATATTAATACTCATTTTTCCACATAGGGCAGATAAGTAACAAGTAGAAGTATGTGACAAAATAAATTTAATAAGTGACCAAAACAATTTTTCCTTTTATTAATATATTACAGAATGTTTCAAGAACCTGACTACAGAGAAAACCTATCATTGGCTTTATCAGAGGTTTTAGATGACATTGGTGTCAATGAAAGAATTGTGATGAGAAGGAGAAGACATTTCATGCTGGAGGAGACTATGGAGAATATCACTAACAGGTTAGCTGATATAAACGGGACTGAATATCTTCTAGGTAGTCAGAGTGAAGTTACAACTACTAAAGGACTTCAGTCAGACCTTGATGTACTAGCCTGTCATGATGATTACAATATAATACAAGACTGGTCAGAGTGGGAACATGGCAAGAGAAACTACCTCATGATACAGGATGAGAACACTACCCCTGGTTATTGTTTCTTACAAAGGCTCCAATCTGATGAACCTCTTCCATTCACTGTCATTCCTGATGAACACCATATAAATGATAGAAGTGGAAGAATATTGTTAAAAAACACAAGATTTAATGGTATCATTTCGGGTGCTGTAGATCATGGACCATCACTTGCTGAACAAGGACAGGATGGATTCTGTGATACGGACTCTGTGCCAGCTTTTTCTTGTAAATCCTGGCCTCAATCAGCATCTGGTTGGTTAGAGAGACAAGGTATTAGCAGATGGCCAACACAAGACATGAGAAGATATGCAGCCAGTACTGGGTGTTTTGTTGTTCCAACCGAAAGTAAGGTCAGTGAATATCCTGAACTTGAATGGAGAATATCTACATCACTGGCAGAAAAACATCTTATGTTCAATCTAAATATAACACAAATAAGGTGCTATGTATTATTGAAAATGATTCTGAAATCCTTCCTTAATCCTCAAGGGGAAATCAACATATCAAGCTTCATGTGTAAAACAGTTCTATTACACTGTATAGAAAACACAGAGTCAAGTACATGGAAAGAGAACAATTTATTTATATGCTTAACATATTGCTTATTAGAATTATATAGCTGTGTGCAGAATGACCGTTGTTCACATTTCATTATCAGAGAAAATAATTTGATGGCAGGGCAATTTACAGCTGAAAAAAAACATGAACTTTCAAAAAATATAAGTGATTTTTTACAGAATGATGGTCAAATGTTACTTAGAATTGATATTGATGATCTTGGCTATAGATTGCAAGTTAAACTGAACATGGTACCACATGGAGCATATTATTATCAATCTTCTCTTGCAATACATGAATTTTATATGACCTCAGAATATTTAAACACAGCACACCTTACAAGCCAAACTCATGTGCAAATTTTAAGACATTTACACACAAAAAACATTAGAGCAATGAAGAATTGTATAGGTAAATTTATTACTTTCAACGTTAATGGTAATAGATTAGTACAGGCAGCATTCAAGTTTCTAGCACCTTTTCTTTTTACCACATATGGATCTATCCTGGCATCATCCAGCATTGGTGAAAATAATCAAGTGTCACCTCAAGCATTGGTTTGGTTATCAGTTGGTTTAAACTCAGATATCTCATCTAGCAGACTTAAATTGGCTTCAGTGTTCTACAGTACAGGAGATATGGAGAAAGCTGAACTAATACTAAGACACACTGAACAACAATATTACTCTTATCCTGTTTTACCTATCTGTAGATGCTGGGATAAGCCTCTACCAGCAGTAACAGCAGAATTCAAGAGGGTATGTGGTGAGCAAAGTGAGGACTGTATCAAACATATAACAGCATTTTGTGTTAGATTTATACAGAAAGAGATCAACTTTGTTCCTTATGAACTACAATATGAAATGTTCAGATCTACACAAGCTGACATGATACACAGACATGAAGATGATGACCGTTGGATGGACTGGGCTGTAGTTGATTCTCTACCTTTCCTGTACTTCCTACAATACAAGATCTACAGTCATCTACAAAGACACCAAGATCAACAACAAGCACTTAATAAACTTGTAAGAACCATAGTGACTGATGAAAACCTTCGACATAGAGAAACAGCCCTCAACATTCTAGGACAATGTATGGAACAAGAAAACAGACCTCATGAAGCATTAAAATGCTACTTGCTTTCTCTTCAACAAAGGGCAAGAAACAATGCAGCAAACTTTCATATATGCAAACTCCTTTCTGGGGTATTGGCTGACCAATAAAAGATGTGGTCAAAAGCAGACAGTATTAAGACTTGAATTTCTACTGATCAAAATTATAACTCTTGTGTGAGTCAAATTGATGCAAATGTCAATATAATTATAATATAATATGTGCTTTCATAATTGTTTGGTGACATTTTACTATCACATAATATTACCAAAACAAAACAAGAATTATCAGTGATCACATGTGTTGCCTCATGATAGCCATAACTCAACCAAAAATTATTAAACCTAAAAATCTGTGAAATATGCACAAGAACTTGAGCTACCGATTAATCCCTTACAGTTTCATATAAATTCCATTATTGGTATAAGAGGAGTAATCGGGACAAATTTGAAAACTTAAAATCATTAAGGGCCATAACTCTGACAAAACTCAATGAACAGAAACAACAGGGCCATGATGGCCCTGAAATCGCTTACAAGAATACTATTAAACGAACACTTAATTTTGTTATCTATACACAAAAGCAGATATAAAATCTAAATCTAAAATTGATATCAAAAAGTTCATATTTGTATCTGAAATAGTCAATGTGCATTGCTATTGCTAAAGGAAAACAACAGTTCCAAAAGATTATAATGTACATATGAGAATAATCAATGACCCCCTTGGGTGGGGCCAATTTTGACCCTAGGGCTTTTATTTGAACAAACTTGGTAGACACCCCTAAGAAGATTTTTTCATGCTTAATATATAACCTCTAGCTATTTAGTATCTTTTAGAAGAAGATTTTTTAAGTTTTTACTATATACATATAAGGAAAATCATTAACCCCCTTGATCCCAGGGCTTTTATTTGAACAAACTTTGTAAACACCCACAAGAAGATGTTTCTTGCTAAATATCTAAGCTCTAGCTCTTTGGGTTTTGTTAAAGTAGTTTTTTAAAGTTTTTACTATATACATATAAAAACCAATGACCCTCTGGGGCCGGGCTAATTTTGACCCTAGGGCTTTTATTTGAACAAACTTGATAGACACTTACTAGAAGATGTTTCATCTCAAATATCAAAGCTCTAGCTCTATGGTTTTTTTTTAAAAGAAAATATTTTTGGCCTAGCAGTTTATGAGGAAATGTCATTTAAAGTAAAAGTAACGGACGGACGCCAGACGGATGATGGACACTGGATGAAAAGCAATCACAAAAGCTCACCATATCACTTTGTGATGACAGGTGAGCTAAGAAACAAGCAATATTCAATAATTTTACCTTTAAGGTCAAGGTCATTCAAAAATAATTTGCTCTTCATAAAGGTCTTGTCCTAAGGATTATTGTGTCCCATACAATCCATTCATATATGAAAAAGTTCTAGCCAATTATCACAAAAAACAAAGGAAATTCAAATATTTGACATTGAAGGTCATTGTCATTTATTAGTGAAGGTCAAATTCAGTCTAGTAAACTTAAAAGTCTTATAAAATTGGTTGTCGTTTCCAAGTTTGAAGGCAATCCATTAAGAAATTTCCAAATTTGAGGGCAATCTATTAAGAAACAAGCGATTTTCATAGTATTGCAAGCAATCCATAAGCCCCCTAACGGTTAGAACACCATCAACATTCTGAAGGGCCATTGGCCATTCACTAATGTTTCAATTATTTTCTATTTTAAGTAAATTTGTTGCAAAAGTGATCACAGGAAACAGTTTTTATGAACAGACAGACAGACGGACTGAAGGACACTTTAAAGTTAATATTTGAAACATCCCTGTTACCAAAATATAACATTTTTAAAAGCAAAATTCTTAAAGAGGAGATAACTCTTGAATTAAAGATGCAATTTCATAAAAAATTTCAGCTCTTTTTTACTAATCACAAATATTGTTATATTTGCCATGTTTTAAGCATATATGTTGCCAAGGCAACCAAAATTTTTTCAAAAAAGGAAGAAAAGATAAGACATGCATAATCTCCAGACTGCCATCTACCCATATGTCATCTACCCATATGTCAAGTTTCATAAAAATATTTCCAGTATTTTTTGAGTTATCACTGGATTCAGTTTATGTGTAAAATTTGCCATATTTTCAGCCTATTTGTTGCCATAGCAACCAGAATTTTCAACATAGGAAGAAAAGAAAAAGACATGCATAATCTCCATACTGCCATTTATCCATATATCAAGTTTCATAAAAATATTTTCAGTACTTTTGAAGTTATCGCGGGATCCAGTTTTGTGGACGGACAGACTGACTGACGGACGGACGAGCAAACATTTGATATTTATGAGCTTCATTCCGTAGTTAAATAAAGAACAAAAACTCATAAAATTCAAATTAAGAGCTATTTTTTTGTTTTTATGAGCTAATTTTGCTTATGGACTTTGGTCCAGGTGTAGTTTATGAGCTGATTTGCCTCTTAAATATCAAAAGTTGGTAAGACAGACAGACAAACAGACGGACAGACGGACGGAGGGTAAACCTAAAGTCCCCTCCGGTAAACCGGTAGGGAACTAATAAGAAATTTATAACCTTTCTAGATCTCTTCTTTGCAATTTTTACCACCTATGTGTGGGAAGTTCAGGTAAGCTTGAGAAGTCCATACAACTGAGAAGTTGGTTTATCTACTGGTCAATAACTTTCTAATTTGTTTGTTGATGTATAAGTCATAAATTAATGAGAAATGCAAATTTATTAATATCTCAGAACTTTTAATTCTTTTTCATCTGTTGTTTTGCGTGAATTTTATAAAATCAAGCAAATGAGATTATTCACCACAAAAAATCCGTCCAACTAAAATTTCCTAGTGTTCATGTAAAACAAAAATGTATTCACTAATAGATCAACTTCTAATAGAAACATAAAACATGTAAGACCTACAACAAAATATGTTAAAAAAGAAATTTTATTTATAAAGCTATTCAAGTATGGGATAATTTACATTTTATATTAAAGAATCTTATTCTCATTAATTTTGTTTTTAAAAGAAAAACGAAAAAATATTTACTTGTTATAATAATTTGAATTATTCTGATGAATACATGTGTCTGTCTATTCAAATGTTTGTTGTTTACATTTTTTATATGTGTGCGCATATTTGTGTTGGTTTACATTTTTGTATGTTTACCTCGCTAGAAGGCCATATTGTAGACACTGTGGTTCTTATTACAAAATGTACGTGTTACTTTCATGAAATAAAGTGTTTATTACTATATCATTATTATCATTATAACTTGAACAAGACTGCATTTGTGAAAAAATACTATGCCATTGCATTAATTTAACAGAAGTAGATTTTTTTGTTACTTTACAATTTAACTTTGCCATCATGCAGTAGTGTCTGGTGAATTAAGGGGTCAAGGTCATATTTCAGCATGTCAAATCATTAGACACATGTGCAGATTGTGTACAAGGGCCATATGCAATAATTTATTCAAAAATAAAAGATTTCTTTGTTGACAAAAAAATAGGTATTAACTGTATGATATAGCTGTATGCAACTTAGAAATGCAGTTACAGTTACTTTTTCTTAAATACCATCTTTTCAAGCAAACATAACATTAAATTAAATTATTTTGTAAATGAATGTTTTATATTGTTTTTTGACCTTTGACCCCTAAGACTTAGTGTGACCTTGGCCTTTTCCACAGACACCTGCATTTTTCTGGCAACACTCCGCCTCACTATGGAGAATATTTGTCCCAAGTTTAAATTTAAAATCCCTCCATGCATGTAGAAGTTGCGCTACGTGAACATAAGTTTTTGTGCTGATCCCCAAGTGTGACCTTGACCTTTTGAGCAGCGGACCCTAGGTTTGTGTGCGACATATCACCCCATCATGGTGAACATTTGTACCGATTACAGTCGAGACTGCCTTAAATTATATAACCCCCTGAATTAAACTCTCCTTGTCATATGCGACGCTATTTTCTGCCCCAAAAGCAATGTACTATAAATTTAGTCTGAATTGAGTGACTCCCTGTCTAACACGACAAGCGACTGTAGATCAAACTCCCAATTTGCCTTTTAGACCGTTTTTACCAACTCTTAGAAACTCCCCTGATTTTTTTTTACAAGAAAAAAGGTTCAGTTTGTTACCTGCTAGGCCTTTTTCCCCTTTGATGTAGAAGATATCTGGCTACCTACTCAAGCCAAATTACTACCTTCCTTCCCCCTCTCCCCCAAATTCCCCTCCCGGCGAAGAATTCTATTATAAAATGAAAATAAACCGAATAAAAACTTGTAAAACAAATGTTTTGTTTTAAAAATAGATCGCTGTGTTTGTCCAATGAAAGCTAATAATTCATTAACCCACTAGAGGGATACCTTGATTCAGTACAATTGATATTTTAACTTGCAGCCTGAGTCTGATAATTTTCTAAAAACAGCATTGAAAAATCCCTGCACTCATGAATATTACAACAATATGGCGATCAATTTACAATGTCACACAATTGGCATCCAACCTAGTAAACAATTAAACAATTAGGTGATGTTTTTAATTGTTTTTTAAATGAAAAGATTTGATGACTCTTCTGTTAGTACAGAAGCACGCAATACATGTAATATCCTCTCTCAAGCCCATGTCCATAAACATGCCCGAGTGTCTTCCATAAATTTTATACATTGTACTATTTTTAATTTTTTCTTCTTTTTAAAATGCAATTTCAGAAATAAGTATATATAATCAATTATCACACTTATCTTAAGAAGGGCCTATATACAACGCATAAATGTACATGTTTCACTGGAGTAAGTCAGTACATAACTATATATGTATATTTAAAAACCAATGTTGGCTGGTTTGGGAAGACTGTTTTAAGAGACTCCCTGTCATTTGTGACCTTTTTTATTGATTCCCAAAGTTGGTCTCTAAAAAAAAAATGTCTTGACTGTATTTTGTAATCCTTCAAAGTATGAGCAAGATAAAGATCGGATAAAATCTTAATATTTTTTTTGACCTTTGACCTCTTGACACCATGACCTTCATTTTGTGCAAAACAACTCAACTCAACATGCAGAACATTTGTGCTAAGTTATATTAAAATCCATCCATGTATAAAGAGGTTATACTGGCAAATGTATGTTTAATTTTATTATTTGACCTTTGACCCCTAAGTGTGACCTTGACATTTGCCACAGACACCTGAATTTTTTTCCAGGACACTCTGTCTTACTTTGGAGAATGTTTGTCCAAAGTTACATTAAAATCCCTCCATGCATGTAGAAGTTACGCTCGGGACAACGGTTTTGCGCTGATCTCCAAATGTGAACTTGTGAACTTGGTTTTGTGTGCAACACACTACCCCATCATCATCATCAAATCCAGACGGACGCACAGACGGATGCACAGAGCACATACACCCAACTACTAAGTCGAGCTCACCACAAGTGGGCTCAATAGAAATACAAATTATGTACATGACATAGTTATGAGTCTTCGATATTTACCAAAAAATTTTGTAAAGTTCACAAAGGGCCTTATTTCATTCAAAATTCATACCTTTAGATATTTTGAAGAATAAAGTTGCATGCAATACTGAAACAAAACAAAATCTTAAAGCTCAAAAAGGTCCAAATTCTGTCAAAAATATGTCAGAATTATGAACCTTTGACAGTTACCTCTGTTTATGATCTAAAGTTTCAAGTGAAAACCTTAATCACATTATAAGACTGATGTTGCATGCAAAACTTTAATCAACAAATTTCTGAGTTCATAAAGGGCCATAATTCTGTCAAAAACCATGCTAGAGTAATGGGCCTTGGATTGTGTCCTTTCTTATGCTCTTAAATAAGTTTGTGAAGTCACAAGCAAATATCATAAGTGGTTGAGGAGATATAATGTTGCATGAAAGTGTTATGCCAACGCCAACACCAGCGCAAATGAATACTAGTCAAGCTAAAAAAAGTAAAATTATTATTCTTCAACACTGCACTTCCTCTTACTAATCTCTATCACTGTGTGTTGTGTTGACCGCTACTTTTATATCCAAGTTTGAAGCATCATATAAGTATTATAAAGGAAAAAAATTCAAAAACCAAGTAATGCATTTATGTTTTTCTGACACTGCACTTCCTCCGGCTATTTTTTTTCCTTATTTAATTGGTATGCCCAAACCCATTCAAAATAACAAATGGCCTTTCACAATTAACAGCTAGAGTCCATGCATCAGACCTGTTGAAAATTCACAATCTATTTTTTACCTTATATTTTTTTGTAAAATGTTATTTGTCATAATTTGTTTTGTGGTATTGTTCTCTTTAAAATGTTACTTTTTTTATAAGATACACTTGCCAGATGATACATTCAAACAAAAACTTGATTTTTCTTAAGTGTACAAGGGGTTATCCAAAATTGGTCAGCTCTCTTTGTTGCGTAAAATATATTTGAGATATTGATTTGAAATTCTTACACTGCCTAGAAGAAATTATATCAAATAAACATAGAAAGATACATGTTAGTAGCTTCTTATAATACAGATATATTTAATTTTACATAAACACATGTCGGCGACAGCGGCACACTCCAAAAAGTTATTAACGTCAACATCATAATAGTGTACAACTTGTGCTTCAACGTTATTTAGTCAATGACCATAACTGCTTCTCAAAGTAATGTCCGTTTTCCCGTGTATCATTAAACATCTTATGTAACTTAAAAACTTATGATCGTGAAATTTAAATCTTCTCTGTTTGTCTGTTGATTTTTTTTTCAAATGTTTTTGTAGGTGTCATTCCCAAATTACAATAAAATTTTATGATTGCGAGATTTACTTATTTCTACCTTTCCTTAATTTTCTGATGTAATCAATATCTGGTGTTTCTAGAGATATGAACAAAAATTAACGGAAAATTACGTCTACAATTTTATAAAAAAATACTTAATTGACTTTATGGAATAAACATGCGATGTTTAGCGGGTTTTCTGGGTTAATTTTTTAGATTATTAGCAAAAATATATGATGACTAACAGTGCTTTTCTAACGTGTGCCGGGTGTCGTGGATGTGCACATTTAAAAGCAATATAAAGTCATTATTTATTGACGCAGTTAACTGTTCCTTTAAAAATGTGTTGATATTATTCTACAAGGTATGCTGGCATACTTTTATACATAGCCCCAGCCATATTATGATGTTCTGCAATTATGATGCACCTCAGCCTTTCATTAATTTCATACATTTTTCTGATTTTCTTGACATTTCAACATTCATGTTGATACCATGACTGGGTACAAACATTTTATATAACCATGTTACATTATGTAATCCATGCAAGCACAATATGCATTTTCTCAAATAATGATACCACTGACTAAAATCCTGCCTCATTTTACAAAAAATGATCTAAAGATAGGTATATAACTGTTGAAAGAGGGTGTCACAATGACTACCGAGTTATAACAATTTTACGCTGACAGGAGCCGATATTTACAGATTCATTGGGGTTACCAATCCTTAAGACAAAAAACAGTGGTCTCACCTTGCTGGCCTCTTCTTTCCCACTTTGTAACCAGGCAACAACAGCACTGAGGACATCGTCAGGAAGTTTGCGTATAATCTGTTGCTTATTGTCACACAGTTCTAATGCCAATTTTAAATCATCTACAAGTTTTATGATACGTGCCTCAGTTACGTTACTACGATGTTTTAAAGTGTTCTCTGGAGTTGATGTTAAAGATCCAAACCCATTACTACCACTACTGCTGTCAAACTTTGTGCCTTAAAAACAAAAAAATATGAAACATGAAAATATCAAAATGATTTTAAATAATATGAATTATCAAGAAGGGAGAATTTAATTACAGAGCTAGTGCAACCAAATTGACCATTGACCTAATAATCATCAAAACAAGCAGTCTTTGTAACACAATAATTACGTTTTGCTTTTGTCCGCCCTTAGGTCAATCGGGAAAGCATAAGATTTGTTATTTAACTCAAAGATAACATCCGTGAGCGAGGAAACATTTCTATGTGACATTGAGTATAACTAGAAATGTGTCATCACGCCATGGATGCCCCCGCATGCAGCCAAAATTTCAGATGTTATTATGTTTAGTTCCAAATTTGTTTGTACAAATTTTTTTTTTTTCATTTTGAGTTCAAAGCCCTTAAAACTATTCAATGTTAACACAAACCATTTTTAAACAAAGTTCAAGGTACTGAAACTATTCAGTGTTAACCTTTTGTAAATTGCATATTGCATATTTCTAGCCAAACTAGAAATGTGTCATCATGCCACGGATGCCCCCGCATGCAGCCAAAATTTCAGATGGTGCATTAATTATTTTTTTTCATTTTAAGTTCAAAGCCCTTAAAACTTTAAAATGTTAACACAAACCATTTTCATACAATGTTCAAGACACTGAAATTATTCAGTCTTAACCTTTTAAAAATAACATATTTCATATTTGTAGCCAAAATAATGGCTAAAAGTATGAGTGCTGAAACTGAAAGTACAAAATTTTTCCAACATTCAGGAAAGATAAGTTTGTCTAAAATCATTGAACCACAACCAAATTCATACTTAAACTGCTTATTCCTAAGATGTATCTATATTATTTTCAAAGTGAAAGGGACATAACTCTGCAAAAAAAATCATCAAACCATGACCAAATTTCAACTTGACCTGCCCATTCCTTTGACATATCCATATGTCAAATTTAAGTTGAATATGTAACACTGTTGGGTAGATAATGAACAGAAACTGTAAATATTATTTTCAAAGTGAAAGGGGCATAACTCTGCCAAAAATCATTGAACCATGACCAAATTCAAACTTGCCCTGGGCATTCCAAAAACATATCCATAAATTATGTCAAATTTGAGTTGAATGTGTTGTACTGTTGGGGAGATAATAAACGGAAACTGAAAATTTCATATTACTTATAAAGTGAAAGGGGCATAACTCTGCCAAAAATCATTGAACCATGACCAAATTTGAACATGACCTGTGCATTCTTTTGACGCATCCATATGTCATTAGTTTGAGTTGAATGTGTTGTACCGTTGGGGAGATAATGAACGGAAACTGAAAATTTCACATTATTTTCAAAGTAAAAGGGGCATAACTCTGCCAAAAATCATCGAACCATGACCAAATTCGAACTTGGCCTGTATTTTCTAATGACATATCCATATGTCAAGTTTGAGTTGAATGTGTTGTACCGTTGGGGAGATAATAAACGGAAACTGAAAATTTCATATTATTTTCAAAGTAAAAGGGGCATAACTCTGCCAAAAATCATCGAACCATGACCAAATTCGAACTTGACCTGTATTTTGTCATGACATATCCATATGTCAAGTTTGAGTTGAATGTGTTGTACCGTTGGGGAGATAATGAACGGAAACTGAAAATTCACATTATTTTCAAAGTAAAAGGGGCATAACTCTGTCAAAAAATCATCGAACCATGACCAAATTCGAACTTGGCCTGTATTTTCTAATGACATATCCATATGTCAAGTTTGAGTTGAATGTGTTGTACCGTTGGGGAGATAATGAACGGAAACTGAAAATTTCATATTATTTTCAAAGTAAAAGGGGCATAACTCTGCCAAAAATCATCGAACCATGACCAAATTCGAACTTGACCTGTATTTTGTCATGGCATATCCATATGTCAAGTTTGAGTTGAATGTGTTGTACCGTTGGGGAGATAATGAACGGAAACTGAAATTTCATATTATTTTCAAAGTAAAAGGGGCATAACTCTGTCAAAAATCATCGAACCATGACCAAATTCGAACTTGACCTGTATTTTGTCATGACATATTCATATGTCAAATTTGAGTTGAATGTGTGCAACCGTTCTTAAGATAATGAACGGAAACTGATGATGACGGAATGACAGAATGACGGAAGGACGGAAGGATGGAAGGACGGAAGGACGGAATGACGGAACAGGGTAACACTATATGCCCCGGCCATTACATGGCGGGGGCATAATAAAATAATGGCTACATACATGTGCTGAAACTGAAAATTCAAAATTTTTCCAACATCCAACGGAAAAAAACTTTGTCCAAACCATTGAACCACAACCAAATTCAAACTTGAACTGCTTATTCCTAAGATGTATCTATATGTCAATTTGCATTGAATGTGTACAACCATTGAGGAGATAATGAACTGAAACTTAAAATTTCTGATTTTTTTTCAAAGTTCAAGAGGGATAACTCTGTCAGCTATCATCAAACCATGACCAAATTGGAATTTGACTAATGCATTCTTATGGCATATCCATATCTTTAATTTGAGTTGAATATGTACAACTGTTGGGGAGATAATAAATGGGAACTGAAAATTTCCTTTATTTTCAAAGTTAAAGGGGCATTACTCTGCCAAAAAATCATCGAACCATGACAAAATTTGAACATGACCTGCGTATTTCTTTGATGTACCCATATGTCAAATTTGAGTTAAATGTGTAATACTGTTGGGGAGATAATGAACGGAAACTGAAAATTTCATATTATTTTCATAGTAAAAGGGGCCTAACTCTGCCAAAAAATCATTGAACCATGACCAAATTCGAACTTGACCTATATTTTCTCATGACATATCCTATATGCCAAATTTGAGTTGAATGTGTGCAACCGTTACTAAAATAATGAACGGAACTGATGATGACAGAATGACAATGACGAATGACGGAAAAAACAGGGTTACACTTTATGCCACAGCCATTATATGGCAGGGGCATAAAAAGTCATTCAGAAATTGTGTGGAATTAGTTGTCAATCACATGGAATAAGTCAGTCCGGATGAATTGGTAATTACTGGTTGTAGTCATCTTGGAAAGCCTGGAGTTACAGTGGCCATTTAGAGCTCAATGACAACCTCCCTGCCAAATCTGAGGTTACTAAGCCAGTCCATGCTTCAAATGTGAAAATGTCAAAATCACTGTGGATAGGCATTCTTAAGCATCTGAGCAGACAAGCTTATTATAGTAAAAATCCTGTGACATTTACCTTTTATACAGTCACCTAAAAATCAATAGGGGTCATCTACTAGTCATAAACAACCTAAATACTAAATATGAAGACTGTTGACCAAAGCATTCTTAAGCAATTTATTGGACAAGCATTTTTAAATCAAGGCCCCTGTGACCTTGACCTTTACCCAGTGACCTCAATATCAATAGGGATCATCTAATAATCATAACCAATCTAAATACCAAATATGAGGACTGTGCGTCAAAGGAATTTTAAGTTATTGGGTGTACAATCTTTTTTTAATCAAGGCCCTTGTGACCTTGACCTTTGACCCGGTAACCTAAAAATCTATAGGGATCATCAACTTATCACGACCAATCTAAATACCAAATATGAGGACTGTGGGTCAAAGAAATCTTAAGTTATTGGGCGGACAAGCTTTTTTTACTCAAGGCCCCTGTGACCTTGACCTTTGACCCTGTGACCTCAAAGTAAATAGGGATCACCTACTAATCATGACCAATCTAAATACCAAATATAAAGACTGTGGGTCAAAGGAATCTTAAGTTATTGGGCGGACAAGGAAAAACTGATGGACAGATAAGAGAAGACCGGACTGCCAGACAGACAAGCTGATTCCAGTATACCCCCCTTACAACTTCGTTGTGCGGGGGTATAATAATCCACATGAGAATTTGTTTGTTTGTTTGTTTGGGGTTTTCATCACACACCGACACAGTATAGGTCATAATGGCGATGTTCAAGCTTTACTGGTGGAGAAAGACCTCAAGTGGCCTTCTGTGCATTATTCCAGGCACAAACGAGCACCTTAGTAGAACCACCGACATTCCGTAAGCTAAATGGATAGCTTTCTCACATGAAAGAATTCAAAGTCATTGTCCAGTTCGAACCCAAAATTGGTGAGGAGCAAACAGTTTGAAGTCAACAACCTTAACCACTTGGCCATGTACACCCCAACCTACCTGAGGAACAGATTGGTGGAGTCTTTTGCTACAACAAGAAATCACACTTTAAAAAGACCAATGTTTCAAGATTATTTATTCAAAATGATTTTATTACATCTTTTCAAACAAGAGCCGGTTGAACTGGGTGATGCTCCCCGAATAGGTTTTGGACACAGGAAGGTATGCCTCTTGTTGTGTCAGAGTTATGTCACAGACAAAGTTCAAAGTGTAAAAACAACCCAAATATTGTGCACGACACATTGTCTAAATATTTCATTTTTGTGAAATAGTTGTAAAATCCGACTTCAAATAACCAAGTTATGCGCCTGACATTATTTCGCTGCAAGGTCATGCTGTGACCTTGGCCTTCAAGGTAGTGACCCAAATGTTGCATGTGACACGTCAATTCATCTCTGTGAAATAGTTGTTAAATCCGACTTCCAGTAACAAAGTTATGGGCCGGACACGATTTTGCTGCAAGGTCATACCGTGACCTTGACCTTCAAAGTAGCGACCCAAATGTTGCGCGCGACACAATGTCTCATTGTGGTGATCATTTCTGTGAAATAGTTGTAAAATCCGACTTCACATAATGAAGTTATGTGCCGGACACGATTTTGCTGCAAGGTCATGCTGTGACCTTGACCTTCAAGGTAGCGAGCCAAATGGTGCGCACGACACGCCATTCTAATACGGTGATCATTTCTGTGAAATAGTTTAAAAATCTGACTTCAAATAAGGAAGTTATGGGCCGAACACGATTTTGCTGCAAGGTCATGCTGTGACCTTGACCTTCAAGGTAGCGACTTAAATGTTGTGCATGACACGTCATCTTAATATGATGATCATTTCTGTGAAATACTTTTTAAATCCAACTTCAACTAGCGAAGTTATGGGCCGACACAATTTTGCTGCAAGGTCATGCTGTGACCTTGACCTTCAAGGAAGCGACCCACATGTTGCGCAGGACAAATCGTCTCAATATGGTGATCATTTCTGTGGAATTTTTTTAAAATCCGACTTCAAATAACAAAGTTATGGACCGGACATGATTTTGCTGCAAGGTCATGCTGTCCTTGACCTTCAAGGTAGTGACCCAAATGTTGTGCGCGACACGTCATCTTAATATGGTGATCATTTCTGTGAAATATTTTTAAAATCCAACTTCAAATAATGAAGTTATGGACAGGACACGATTTTGCTGCAAGGTCATGCTGTGACCTTGACCTTCAAGGTAGGGACCCAAATGTTGCGCCCGACACGTCCTCTCAATATGGTGATTATTTCTGTGAAACAATTTTAAAATCCAACTTCAAATAACAAAGTTATGGGCCGGACACGAATTCGGTACGTACGATTTGCTGCAAGGTCATGCTGTTCTTGCAAAAACTTATACCTTCAAGGTAGCACATTTTGGTTCACGTACCCAAAATGTTTTTTGAGCAGCGCGACAGGTCGTCTCAATCAATGATAGGTGGATTTTATTTTCTGTGAAAAAAATTTTTTAAAATCCCAACTTTCCAAAAATTTTAAAAGAAGTTTTGGGCCGGAAAACGATTTTGGGCCTGCAGGTCCCCTGCCCGTGGGCCTTGACCTTTTTAAAGGGAGGACCCCAAATTTTTGGGGCCCCCACCGTCGTCTCAATATGGTGATTTATTTTTGGTTTAAAAATTTTTAAAACCAAAATTCAAAAAAAAATTAAAAGGGCCGGACACAATTCCCCGGGACGTACGGAAAGGGCGGACAACCCGACGGGCTAATATGCTTTTCCCCCCAAAATTTTTTGGGGAGCATAATAAATAATTTTTGATACTTGAAGTTGTTTTTACTGCCAAAAATCATTTTTTTTTTTTGTTGGGGAGTAATTTATTGTGGTTTTCTTGGGAAGGTCAAGCCTAAAACTGAAGATCAAACAAACAGAAATATTTCTTGGGATATTGCATCTACTTTATTCACTTTATAACCCACACAATAGCCTAGTATTAAGTTGGTTACAAATGGGGCAAATGTGAACAATAGCTTTGATGTTATTCATTTAGTAAGGCTGTTACCTGGCTAAAATCACTTGTGTGAGAATAATGAGGTTGCCTGATAACTTAACTATCCATTTGAGCCGCGCCATGACAAAACCAACATAATGGGTTTGCACGACAAAACCAAAATAGTGTGTTTGAGACCAGCATGGATCCAGACCAGCCTGCGCATCCGCGCAGTCTGATCAGGATCCATGCTGTTCGCTTACCAACCCTATTACAAGTAGAGAAACTGATAGCAAACAGCATGGATCCTGATCAGACTGCGCGGATGCGCAGGCTGGTCTGGATCCATGCTGGTCTCAAACACACTATTTTGGTTTTGTCCTGACGTGGCTCATCTGCCAATATACCTGTCATTATACCAAAGGCTCTTATGTACCTGCAATAATTCCGTCCATCTGCTGTAAAGCAGCCGCCAAGATGTCACTTGCCTCCTGGCCGCTCACCTCCAGGTAGGAGGAGTTGTTGTTGTTGTTATTTGAGCTCATTTTTCTTGCCAACAATTACATTACGAAAACATCAACACCTGAAAAAATAGTCATTTTTTAAATATCATACTTACACACAATTATTGAAATCCTTCAAAAATGTACATGCAAAAAACAATAATTTTCCCAAAAATTTGCTAATAAGGGCGCAAATCTCTTATCAATAATGAGTCAACATAATTATATGTGAACTTTTTTCAATCTTCAAGATGGAGAATTTAGTTCCAAAAGAGGGAGATTTTTTAATTGACAATAGAGAAAGTAGGAAAATTTTTAAAATGAAAAAGAGGGAGATTTTTTGATTTTTTTTAAAAACACCACCTATTCTAAGAAAAATATTTAAAAATTTGACAGGAGAAAGAGGGAGTCTCCAGCTCAAATTGGGAGAGTTCACATGTATGAGTCAATTGCTTGAAAAAATCTTATTAATTTTAACCTGTCCTTTGACATGACATAATAACTTCTCAAATATAAACACAATCATTTGAAAGAAAAGTTATCAAGGGGTAACTAATTACCTATTGGACACAAAGACATTCTTCTTGAGTTTTTTTGTTGTTCTTTTTCAATTTTTTTTCTTAGATCTTCTTTGATCTCTCACACCCTATATAAGCAACCTATGTTTACCCAATCAGCATTTTTTTACCCTACAAGTACAGTCTCACAAGACATTTATCCCATAATGTGAAATACATTATATTTTTAAAGGCCCATTGTGCTTCAAAAATACTAGCATTTATATTTTATTTTTAAAATTTTCATGTTTCGTATTTTGTTTCAATTTTTTTTTAAAAATACTCATTTGCCATATAGAGGAAGATCTTTTGCTTCTTTTGTTCTGTTAGCATTTGGTATAATTATATTAGATTAGTATTTTGTATGGAAGTCAAAATTCTACATAAAATGTTTACATTTTTCTACCTTTCCATGACATTACTGCAAGTTCTGTGTTACATTTGTCGGTTTCGTGAATAAAACAAGAAACATAGTCTCAATCAAAAAAATATTATTAAAGCAGCATGCCTCCAGATTCAAGCAAAATTTTCATGAAAATTTTGAAAATGTATTTAAAAGTTAATATTCTGAAGAAATCAAAGGGAAGCAACTTACAATCACATCCCATGCTAATTAACAAAATGAGGTCAAAATATTTGAAAATAGCCTTTACTGCGTTAGTAACGCAGTAGAAATATGGTGATTAATACTAAAAAATTCTACCGTTATTCCACATAACATGTAAATTATTATATAAATTTTAAATCAGTTTTCTTTTCATAAAATTAAGTTAATATTATTAGTTCTCAGGTTTGATTTTATTGAAATATTTTGTCTTATCTGGAGGCATGCAGCTTTAAACACATGTTTGATTAAAAAATTAATATGTATTTTGTAAGCAAAATATGCCTTTAAACAAATGATTAGCATTCACAAGGAGCAATTAACAGTGATAGGATATATAACATATCTCATAGTCAAAACCCAAAATGTAAAATATAAAGTTTTAGCATATATTTTTCACAATGAAAGATATACTAGTACAAAAAGTATAAAAAGATTTAGAATATATATAAATTACTTGCACAGAAATATAAATAATTTGGATTCTCTCATCTTACACAGTTTTAAAAACATAAATCACACATAAAAAATATAATATATAAAGGAAGTGAATTTATACTTTACAACAAGGCCTTATCTTTTAACATTATAAAAAAAACAACCCAGAGGGAAAAAAGAGCAGAAAAATTGGTTGAAAAATAAGAAGCATTTAGACATAAGGCAGGTGCACCTAGATACATGGTCTACTTGACTTGACACACAGATCAGTGGTTGTGATAACTGAGATGTTTTTATTGGAATCACTTGTAAACAGACATGCTGAGTTCCATCCAATCTCATGTTAAAATGTTAAAAGATACAAGGTTTTTTTAAGATATTTATGTAGGCGATAAGATACTGATATTTTTCTGTTTAAGACAGAACAGGAAATCCGGGGGGGGGGGGGGGGATTGGGGGGGGATATTGTAAATATTTGTATGGAAATATTGTTGGTCATTAATTTAAAAGGAATGAATTTAATCCTTTTGCTACCTTCAAGTCAGTCTTTTGCATTGAGTACCATCTACTTGCCAACAAGACACAGCTAGGACCAGCTTTTCATAGAAAGTCCTAAGTGTATCCTAAGTCCAAGGACATAAGACCAACTTTAGGACTATCTTAAGTCTGTCATGGTTCCAATAAACATTAGTATCTTTAAAGTTAAACACATTAGACTTCAATTAAATTTGCTCTCCTAAGAAAACACTATCCAGCAATATGTTAATGTTCATCTACATTGCTATTAGCCATTTGAATCAGTCATAAGATAGGGTCACAAGTCAGGACATTTCCTTTGAAATGCAAAATTGTCTCAGGTTCAAAATTTAGGACAGGAATACAACAATATATCCGTTCTTGGAATATTTAAGTGATGCAAGTTATTAATTTTTTCATTGTATTCTTATCATTTTTTTACTGGGGGGTGATGGGAAGGTGGAAGGAGGTGGGAGCTTGATGGGGAAGGTGGAAGGAGGGGGGCTGATGGGAAGGTGGAAGTGTGGGGTGATGGGGAAGATGGAACGTGGGGTGGTGATGACAAGATTGAAAGTGGGTGGTTATGGGGAAAGGGAAGGGGGGATGGGGAAAGGAAGGGGGAAGGGGGGTGATGGGGAAAGGGAAGAACACTAAGAATCACTTTGTCTTAAAGATTGTTCCATAAATGTTATATTTTGCATTATCATATAAAATGAAAAATAATCATCCATATGTCAAAGTAAACTTATTCCTAGAACAAGATTGCATTTGAGGAAAATGCTATGCCACCGCATTAATACAACACTAAATAGTATTGTAGGAACAGATTTTTTTTGTTTCTTTACAATATTGAAGATTGTCATAAAGCATAGATCCCTGACCTATCTTATTCTTATTATCAGATAAGTGGTTAAATCTAATGTTAACTCAATAAAAGATCAGAGTAGGAATGTATCAATGCACTCGAGTCTAGTGAATTTGGTGGTGAAGGTCATATTTCACACAGCCTTAATTTCATGACTACATCAAAAGGACAACACAGTAAGACACTTTGTCAAAATCTAGGTCAGCTGAAATCAAAGTTCACTTTACATCTTAATCTGTGCACAGGGTTCAAATTTCATAGCTGTACATCAAAGGACCAGAAAGTAGGTCACATCAACAAAATCTAGGTCACCTGATATCAAAGTTCAATTTTACAACTAAAACTGTGCACATGGTCAAAATTTCATTGCTGTACATCAAAGTAGGTCACTGTCCCCTTGGGCAAGGCAAAATTTTGGACCCAAGGGTTTAATTCAAAACAATCTTGATACAGGTCCACCAAACAACATTTCAAGTCAAATATCTAAGCTGTAGCTTTCTCCCATTCAGAAAACATTTGTTTTATTTTCTGTTTTTAATATGTGTACATAATGAGAATCACTGCCCCTGGGCAGCACCAATTTTGACACCAGGGGAAAAATTTGAACAACTTTAGTACAGGACCTATAGATGATATTATATAGCAAATATCAAAGCTCTATCCCTTGTTCCTTCAGACAAAAATATTTTTTATTTTTTTACTATGTGTACATAGTGAAAATCAATGACCCCTGGGGGTCGGGCCAATTTTGACCCCAGGGCTATAACTTGTACACTATTGCTAGAGGTTCACTACATAATGTTTCATGCAAAATATCTTAACTCTAGTCTTTGTAAATTTAAAGAAGATGATTTTTTAAGTTTTTACTTTATACATATAAGGAAAACCTATGGCCCCCGGGGTGGGGCTAATTTTGACACTAGAGGCAAAATTTGAACAACTTTGGTAGAGTTCCTATAGATGATACCAATTGACAAATATTAAAGCTCTAAGCCTTTTACCTTCAGACAATAAGATTTTTTACTATATATATATTTAAAATCAATGACCCCTGGGGCGGGGGCAATTTTGACACCAGGGCATAATAATAATTCAACAACAATCTTGCTAGAAGTTCACTTCACAATGTTTCATGCAAAATATCTAACCTCTAGCATTTGTCAATTGCTAGAAGAAAGTTTTTACTATAAGTTTTTACTATATACATATAAGGAAAACCAATGACCCCCCGGGCGGGGCCGATTTTGACCCCAGGGCTATAATTTGAACAATCTTGGTAAGGGTCTACCAGACAATGCCTTCTGCAAATATCTAAGCTCTTGGCCTTTTTGGTCTTTACAAGAAGGTATTTTAAGTTTTTACTCTTTGTACATATAGTGAAAATCAATGACACTTGGGGCGGGGCCGATTTTGACCCCAGGGCTATAATTTGAACAATCTTGGTAAGGGTCTACCAGACAATGCCTTATGCAAAATATCTAAGCTCTAGGCCTTTTGGGTCTTTACAAGAAGGTATTTTAAGTTTTTACTATATGTACATATAGTGAAAATCAATGACCCCGGGGCCGGGCCAATTTTGACCCCAGGGCTATAATTTGAACAATCTTGGTAGAGGTCTACCAGACAATGCCTTATGCAAAATATCTAAGCTCTAGACCTTTTCAGTCTTTACAAGAAGATATTTTAAGTTTTTACTATATGTACATATAGTGAAAATCAATGACCCCTGGGCGGGGCCGATTTTGACCCCAGGACTATAATTTGAACAATCTTGGTAGAGGTCTACCACACAATGCCTTATGCAAAATATCTAAGCTCTAGGCCTTTTGTGTCTTTACAAGAAGATTTTTTAAATTTATTCATTTAATTCCTTTTGGTTGCCATGGCAACCAGATTTCTGCATGGAATGAAATTCTTTGAACAACTTTGGAACCCCTTCACCCAAGGATCAATCCTGCCAAGTTTAATTGAAATTGGACTAGTGGTTTTTCACAAGAAGATTTTTTAAGTTCACTATATAATCTATATAACACACACACACACAAACAAACAAACACACACACACACACACGCACACACACACAGGTGAATCGCTATATGCCACCGCATCGCAGATGCTGCGGTGGCATAAAAAGACTATAATAATTATACCATTTACACAGTCAATACATTCATAATATGAAAACAAATTCATAAGGTCTTTCATTATACTATTCTTTTATACGTATAAGTATTTCGATATTGGTTAAGAAAAGCATGTTAACATGACACACATTTTGCTGTGCTTTTTATCCTTTACCTTTTAAAATTGAATGTTGTCTGTACAGACCCTGGCATGAGCTACTATAGTGGCTGATTTGGTACGCTTTTATGTGTCTAGCTGGTGCTAGCGACAACATGACAAAGTGCCAAACGGCACATTGTTAAACTTTTGTTTTATCGTTCTGTCTCTAACTATCCACACTTAACGGTGTGTTCTCGTGCAGAGTGTTGTGGCGATGTCACATTGTCGATAAGTTCAAATCAAACGATTTGCTTCTAAGCCAAGGGACAGGGCGACAGAGCGATAACATGCCGCTCGACAATGCGCCGTTTGGCAGGCTTCTCTAGAGACAGACAAAAGCATACCAAATCAGCCACCATAGTATACACATCTAGGCAATCTTAGACCTGGCTCTATACAGTTGGATGCTTCGATATTGAAATTAAGGCTGCCATTGAATATCGCAAAATCGATATACAGTGTAACTTCCAAAAACCGAACACCCATGGGATATCATCGATATCCAACAATCAATTCAATATTGATTCAGAATGTAGAATATTGATATAATTTAAAACCCATTTCTGCATGTTTGGTGAAAATATCTCTCTATCTCTCTTTTTCGTAGGAAAAGAAATACCGGTATTATAAAGAGGGAAAGGGGGGAAAAAAACTGTTTTCCATGTAAAAAAAACAACACTTTTTTCCCTTGTTTGAACACTTGATTATATTTTCAAAGGTCTGTAAGATATGAAACCAAGCAAGAATACTTTATTTTTGTCAGCTGTTTGTAAGTAACAAGAACCGGTTGATGCTCCCCGAGAAGGTTCTGGACACAGGAAAGTATAAAAAAAATGAACAAAGGGCAATAACTCCAAAATTAGACAAGGCTTTGTTTAGGTTCTTGAAGCGTTGCAGTTCTATCCAATTATATCTAGCTACCTACAGAGTTTCATGTTGATATCTCTAATAGTTTTAAAGTAATGTCCAGGACAAAAGTCAAAAAGTAAAAATAAACAAAGGGCAATTACTTCAAAATAAGGCAAGGCAGAGTAATGATTCTTAAGGCACTTCCACCCAATGAGACCTATCTATCTACAAAGTTTCATGTTGATATCTCTTATAATTTTAGAGTAATGTCCCAGACAAAGTTCAAAGTGTCAAAATGAACAAAGGGCAATAACTCCAAAAGTAGGCAAGACAGTGTTACAGTTCTTGTGCACTGCAAACTTACTCAATGAGATCTATCTACCTACAAAGTTTCATGTTGATATCTCTTATACATTAAGAAATATGTCCCGGACAAAGTTCAAAGTGAAAAAATAAACAAAGGGGGATAATTCAAAAATTAGGCAAGGCAGAGTTACGGTTCTTGTTCACTGCACACCTACTCAATGAGATCTATCTACCTACAAAGTTTCATGTTGATACCTCTTATACTTTTAGAGTTATGTCCCGGACAAAGTTCAAAGTGTAAAATAAACAAAGGGGGATAATTCAAAAATTAGGCAAGGCAGAGTTACGGTTCTTGTGCACTGCACACCTACTCAATGAGATCTATCTACCTACAAAGTTTCATGTTGATACCTCTTATACTTTTAGAGTTATGTCCCGGACAAAGTTCAAAGTGTAAAATATACAAAGGGGGATAATTCAAAAATTAGGCAAGGCAGAGTTACGGTTCTTGTGCACTGCACACCTACTCAATGAGATCTATCTACCTACAAAGTTTCATGTTGATACCTCTTATACTTTTAGAGTTATGTTCCGGACAAAGTTCAAAGTGTAAAATAAACAAAGGGGGATAATTCAAAAATTAGGCAAGGCAGAGTTACGGTTCTTGTGCACTGCACTTCTACTCAATGAGATCTATCTACCTACAAAGTTTCATGTTGATACCTCTTATACTTTTAGAGTTATGTCCCAGACAAATTTCAAAGTGTAAAATAAACAAAGGGAGGTAATTCAAAAATTAGGCAAGGCAGAGTTACGGTTCTTGTGCACTGCACTTCTACTCAATGAGATCTATCTACCTACAAAGTTTCATGTTGATACCTCTTATACTTTTAGAGTTATGTCCCGAAAAAATTTCAAAATGTAAAATAAACAAAGGGAGGTAATTCAAAAATTAGGCAAGGCAGAGTTACGGTTCTTGTGCACTGCACACCTACTCAATGAGATCTATCTACCTACAAAGTTTCATGTTGATACCTCTTATACTTTTAGAGTTATGTCCCGGACAAAGTTCAAAGTGTAAAATAAACAAAGGGGGATAATTCAAAAATTAGGCAAGGCAGAGTTACAGTTCTTGTGCACTGCACTTCTACTCAATGAGATCTATCTACCTACAAAGTTTCATGTTGATACCTCTTATACTTTTAGAGTTATGTCCCGGACAAAGTTCAAAGTGTAAAAATAAACAAAGGGGAATAATTCAAAAATTAGGCAAGGCAGAGTTACGGTTCTTGTGCACTGCACGCCTACTTAATGAGATCTATCTACCTACAAAGTTTCATATTGATACCTCTTGTTGTTTCAAAGTTATGTCCCGGACAAGAAAAGGGGACGGACGGAAAGACGGACAGACGCACGGACAAGGCGGCGACTATATGCTCCCCCGAAATTTTTTCGGGGAGCATAATAAAACATGCTTGTGTATAACACAAAGATGATAGTATATTAATACACATTTTCAAAAAGTTTCCACTAAACATTAGCTAATGAATTCGATATATCGTTGATTTTTGGCTTTTGATATATCAATACAAAATCTTCCATCAATGGCAGCTTTTTTTGAAATCTCTTAAACTTTAAATGGACTGTTCCAAATTCAAAGTTTGGCGAATAGATTACAAAAATACAGCTGTTAATGGGACAAAAAGAATAAAAATATTAGTTGAACAAAAGCATATTATATTTGAACCCATATCAATGAAAATTTAAAAGGGAAAAGAATCAAAATAATGGTTGAATAAAAGCATGTAATAATTTACCACATATAAAAGTCCAGAATACATCACCTTAAGACAGAGGTGAAGTTTACAATGTTGTGTAAAGCTTCATTTAAATATTTAATGTTGTTTGGTCACTTTGAAGAAAAAAAAATTGCATATAATTAAATGAACATTTTACCCAACAAAACTAACTATTAATCATTCTTTTCAATAATTTATAAAAGAAATTAAACTCAGCACATAACACATTGGAAAGGGCCTTATTAAATAATTTAAGATACAAAAATTGGGCCTCATCTAAATAACAAGAAGGCCATGATGGCCCAAGATCGCTCACCTGACACATCAAACTCATCCGAACAATTACCTAGACAAGCATCCTGACCACGTTTCATGACAGCTGAGTCAAAAATGTGACAACTAAAGTGTTAACAAGGATTTTCCAGTGAGCAGTGTGACCTACTTTTTCACCCCAGGTGACCCATATTCAACTTGACCTGAAAATCATCAAAACACACTTTCAGGCCAATTTCCAGGATATTTGAATCAAAACAGTAGCCACTAGAGTGTTAACAAGATTTTCTTTTTTTTAGCGCCTGTGACCTAGTTTTTCATCATTACCTAGATCAAGTTTGATGACAATTGAGTCAAAAAATGTGACCACTAGAGTGTCCATATTTGGGCAGTGTGACCTATTTTTTGACCCCAGGTTACCCATTTTCATACTTTACCTAGAAATCATCAAAAAAATTTCAGACCAATTTCCAGGATATTTGGATCAAACCAGTAGCCACTAGAGAGTTATAAGATTTTTCTATTTTTAGCTCCTGTGACCTAGTTTTTCATCTGAGATATAACCCATGTTCGAACTCATTCCAGCAATTACCTAGATAAGCATCCTGACAAAGTTTGATGATGATTGAGGCAAAAATGTGACCGCTAGAGTGTTAACGAACAAATGTGGACTGATGACGGATATTCAATGATCCTAAAAACTATATTACACAGATTTTCGATATTAAATGATCTAAAACTCTTTACAAATATTAAAAGCTACAATAAACAATATATATTATGATATATAGACATAGATAACTTCTTGTTTTATCTATGCATACCTTATCACACAGGACACATTTCTAATATTTTAAACGGCAAAAAACCCACAACCTTTTCATGTGAGATATCTTATCATTTGGCAAATCTGTACATAACAAGCCAATTCCGAGAAGAAAAAAAATACATGAATTTCTCATGCATAGCTTATAATCAGATAAAAATTACAGGTGATAAATTTCTATTTTGTTCTCCCCAAAACTGATGCAAGGATAAAAATAAGGGTAATGGCAATACTTTAAAATAACTGCAATATTTTTTAGAGTAATGGCAACATTTTAAGTATTAAATGGCAATATTTTTAGAACAAAACAATGTTAATATTTTAAGACTAAAGACAATATTTTTAGAGTAATGGCAATATTTTAAGAGTTATGGCAATATTTCAAAGTACATGTAATGGCAATATTTTTAGAGAAATTATGCAAAGTTTAAGAGTAATGGCAATATCTTAAGAGAAATGGCAATTTTGTTGGAGTTAAAGGCACAATTTTTCGAGAAATGGCAATATTTTTCAAAGTTAATGCTGTATAGTTCAAAGTGATGACTCCACAGTTCAAAGCAATGTCTCCACTGAGTTCATGAGTTTTTGGCTCCACAGTTCAGAGTAAAGAGTAAAGCTCAGTAATGGCATGAGTTATGGCTCCAAAGAGTTCCTTAAGTTATAGCTTATCTCTTTTTAGCTTTCACACAACACAAATGTTACTATCTAGCATATGTCAATTATTGCTCATAAACTTAATTCACAATGATTGAGAATGTTTTGGTAAACTTGTATCTGGTACGAATTATTAACACATTATTGGTAGTTTAACATCCACTTATTTAATTAACAAAGCTACATTTAGTAACAAGACAGACGTTGACAAAAACCAGTCACATACTAAGAATGAATAATTAATCCCCCCTTATCAGTAATAAAACTAGCTTTGAAATATCTATCTTTATAGGGAAATTGTGAATACCGGACTTAATTTAATGGAACTGTCCTAGGTTAACAAATAAACAACACACAACATGTCTACAATACCCAAGACAGATAAATTAAACAGTATCTGAGGCGTCAATACCTTAATGATGAAATGTCATGGACGCAGTGTTGCATCTAGAATTTCAAAATTATGGGGGATTGTCCCCCACTCAACTGAAAAATGTGGGGGATTTGAAAAAATGTGGGGGACATACATTTACCTTACAATATGACTTACCGAAAAGAATTCATTTATTTTACATTGAGGCATTTTTGACAGCTATTGTCCGCTAAACAATGGAAATAGAAAAAAAATATTAACGAATACTACAATACACACGAAAGATGACCCAGTCTGCTGATACACGCGATTTAGTACGTATTTTAGTCATTACCATGAGTGAAAACAAACATGGTTGAAGCGTTCAAGATACGATGAAGATAAACTGTATTAAGTTAAAAAGATTGTCAGATGCGCGACTTGGCGCATTGACATCATTGAAATGTGCGATCTGCATTAAAAATGCGCAAATCGCACAATCGCGTGGCCTAGATGCAACACTGTGGACGACTTTGAAGAACAAAATTACTATCCAGCACAAGTTTACTATATAAAATATATATTTTATATAGTAAACGGGTGCTGGTTGATGATCAAGGGGTGATTATTTTATGATAATTTGACCATGATTGGCATGGCAAGTGTGACGTACGCCTGTGCAAAACAACTGTAACTGGTATTACATAATGAAGGAGTTACGTCTGTTTCGCACCAATCCATCATTATGTATGAAGTCTGACTTAGCTCTATTCGGTGGCTGCTCAATTTCAATATTATCATACAAAACACCCCTTAAACTATGAATGGAACATTCCAAATCCTAAGCTTGGTTTGTTTGTTTGTTTGTTTATTTATGTGGTTTTACGACACACTGACACAGTATAGGTCATTTAGCGTGGTTCCAGCTTTACTGGTGGAGGAAGACCTCAGGTGCCCTTCCTAAATTATTTCAAGCACAAACAGGCTTCCTCACATGAAAAAATCCAAAGTCCCTGTTGGGATTTGAACCCACAGCCGTGAGGGGCAAGTGGTTTGAAGTCAATGACCTAAACCACTCACCCACGGACGCCCCTCCAAAGCTTGGTAAGTCCATTATAGAAATTCAGTGGGATGAGGGTCAAACACATTTTTTCTTTATTTCTATTTATAGAAACAACAATACAGCAATAATTTTTGACCATCTGCATTGAAATAAGAACACATATAAAACAAGCATCGTAGAAAATAAAATTTTTACCAGTCGTAATAAAAATCCTTCGTTTCAAAAATCTGACACTACTAAAATACCAAATATTTTTCTATAATTATGAATGAATGTTGCACTCTTCTGATTATCTTAACTAACACAATCAAATATATATCTATCTACATACATTATGACAGGTAAATATGTATTTAATAAACTTGTGAAATATCTATTTAGATATAAGTGTGCAGGTCAGTTTAGATACTGGGATATGGACCGGCTATACTCATATAGTGAAGTTGGTATTTTTATTATTTTTATCATCATACACAGAAGCTGGCGACATGGGTTAATCATAACGCACCAATTGACCTTTTCTTGTTGTTTGTTTTAAAATAAGTTTTGGCATCTAATCAATCAAGCTCTTTAATAATAATAACAAGATGGCTTAATATCAATCAATTAGAAATCAATCAGTCCTAATTAAATGTCACTTGAAATGCTAGAAGGAAAAAATATTACATATAATTATAAATTTGAGTTTTCAGTCCTATCAACATATTGGTTAAAGCAGCACGCCTCCAGATTCATGTACGATGCTAATTTTTATGAAAAGTTGGAAAATGTATCTAAAAAGTAAAATACAGTAAAATGCCACCTAACGACCACGCCACAAATAGGACCACGCCGTTATTACGGGCACTTTTTAAAAGTACAAAATATTTGCCTTCTTTATTCATTGAGAAAAATGACCAGTATACCGACCACGTCTCTAATCCGGCATAACGACCACTTCTGTCAGACATTTGTGTGTATTTCTTATCAAAACATTAACCTGTATTACGACCATGCAACATAATGGCCAGGCATCACTTGGTGTTTATTGCCCCCAATTAATTGTCGTAATCTTCCCGCTGGCGTAAACAAATACACCGGCAAACTCCTCGCAGCGGTTACTTCCCCTGATCTGTACAGTTAAAGTAGCAAAGCGTGACGTAACCGCTGTGAGGAGTTTAATACACCGGGTCAAATGAGGTCATTAATATATATTGATTGATTAGACGCTTGCTTTACATGTATCTTTAGCATTCAAGCGTCAACATGATCAGTTTAAACCACTTCTGGCTAATTAATCTAAGCAGCTATGGTGTGAGAAACGATTAATTTGCCAGCGTAATTAGGATGTAATAAACAAGTAAATAGCATTTAAAGTTGTTTATTTGCATCACAATTTATAGCAAGTATGGTAAAAATTGATAATTACACCAAATTATCAGTTCATGTGTGCTTTATTTCGATATGTAATTAATGTATAAATCATAATGAGAGTTGTAACTATATTTAATACCTCATATTTTTCTTCTAAAGGGGAGACTTAACACACTAGCCGTAAATTAATATTTTTATTATATTAATGATGTATCATATTATCATGCATTAAAAATGTTTTTTTTGTTTAAAAAATATGTGTTTCTTTTTACTCATTTAATTAAGTACATTTACCATGTGCATACATGCCATAATTTTTACACTCATTTCCGGGACACTTTTCATTTGGAGGTGGGGCATTGATCAGCAAACATATTTTTTTTAATTTACATAGTGGCATTCAACCTATATTACCTGTACAACTTGCAAATTTAATGACACCATAAACAAAAGACAGAATGTCAATAATTATTAATAGTTTTTCTATCTTTTTTAAGTATTTAGGCATCGTTAATTCAATCGGTCACAAAAATAGGAAAAAGCTATGTTAAGTAATGACAATTAGCCATGTCGTTTACCTGAAACATTCACTGAATCTTGTAGATTTTATCACCTCAAATTTAGCGGTAATTTTCACGGTGTTTGACCACTAATAACTGCCTCCAGGCGGATTAAATTTATACTAGCCAGTTGTTAATTACAATGTATGACACCTTCGCTCAGGAAGCCACATGGGGTAAACAATTAATCTTTTAATTATTCAAAATTATTGCCGATAATTGTTTGTTGGAAGGGGCACGTAGATATACCAATCAAAGGATTAGTGTCCCAATTGCAATGCTGTTAGGTGATAATCGTTCGTTATTAGCGTTCTAGACTAGTTTATAAAAACTTGACAATAAAATTATATAAAAATGTAAAATTTCTTGCTTCAAAGTAGATTATTTTAGAATTTTTTTTTACCGGGACATAAATTATCTCCGGGACACCTCCGGGACAGACACCTTATTTCCGGGACTGTCCCGGGCATCCGGGACGTTATGGCATGTATGCATGTGCATAAAAATATACAAGGTATTCATTAAGTTAAGTTGGACTTCGGTAGCTATTAAATTGACTTATTCACTATTAAGACCAACTCACTATTAAGACCACTTTGAGCCAGTCCCGTAAGTGGTCTTAATAGAGAGAATATACTGTATTGTGAAGTGAACAAAGAAAATAATTTTCACATTGCAAACAACACTTACAATTACCCATGTAACTTACCAAAATGAGGTAAAAGTATGCAAAAATAGCCTTACTGCGTAAGTAACACAGTAGAATATGGTGAAAAATACTGAAAAATCAGTCATTATAAAAGCGCACAATTCATATTGTAACATGGAAATTATCACTTTTACCTTGAATCTTTTCACTTTTCTTAAAATCTCAACACTTTTTTCTCAAAATTGATTATCTTGAAATATTTTGGTTCATCTGGAAGCTGTGATGATGCAGTTTTAATATCAAAGGCCACTTTTCAGCTTTTTATGGTGGAAAAGACCATAGGTATCACAGAGTAGCTAAGTTGTCAGACTAGTAATTTAAGGATTGCTGGCTACTCAGGTTCAAACCCTGAGAAGCTGTTGTTTTATTGAGCAAGAAAAAATACTATCATTATGCTTTGGAATGGTTAGTTCATGGGACAGACTGTGTCTTTAAGTAAATAGCTGTCTACACAATGGAACTGAAACAAATTCTACATAAAGAAAAAATACCACAGGAGCATTTATTTCTCGGACAAGTGAGAACCCAAGAAGAACCACCAACCTAAGTAATACCAAGTCAACAAGTTGCGTAACTTCCTAACATGATAGAATTCAAAGTACCTGGCGGAGGCATGTGACATCTATATCCAAATAAATTCATTTTATTATATCACATAATATATTAATATAAGAATTTTTTTTCTTAGTAACTATATATGTACAAATCAATTTTTCAAATCTGTAAATTACTGAATGCAAGCAAATTCAATCAATCAATCAATCAATCAAATTAACGAAAAGATCATTTTAAACCTTAATTGATCGGCTTACATCATTCATTTTGAATCCTTTTGGTTGAGTTTTAAGTGGCACCAAAATAGTAGAAGTCTTATGGGAGACCTCTAGTGCCCCTCAGCGCATTCCTTAAGGCTCAAAGGTGCCACCTGAGTGTAACAACTGATGTCCAGTAAGCTATCTAGATAACTTCCTGACATGAAAAAATTAAGGCCGTCGAGGGATTTGAACACACAGAGGTGAGGGGCAAGTGGTTTGAAGTCAGCAACGTTAACCACTAGGCTACGGACGTCCAAACCACATCATTAATAAGAAAATAATGCACGGCCACACTTGACTGATGTAGAAATCATGAATACTGAGCATATGATATTGCGCTTTAAAAAAAGTATTTCCAAATTTTGTAACGTTGATTCTCATTGGATAGTCATGAAGTTTATATTGTTTTATATTATAAGTCATGGTGCTGTCAATCTATGAAGAATCTCATGTTTTTTCAAAAAAAGAAAGTTTGCTGTATTATAAATTTATTATAAATATTCCTGACAGGTTATATAACCATATATAACCATATATTATAATCAGTTGTTTGCAATATAACCCTCATCTAGTAGCTCAGGTTAAATTTCCAAACAACCAATTATATAGAGCCAATATACAAATGTATAAACTGTCAAAAATCTTTATAAATAATAATATATCACCTAGGTAACTTTATATATGAAAACACAATGTATATATACTACCTTACAACAGTGTTGAGACTTCTGATAAATGTATATCCTCTTTTAATATCAAACTATAATAATATCCATAAATATATATCTGAAAACTTTTTATATAATCCAAACAGTCACTCCTAATCATTATCTTACTATTTTTAATTCACTCCAGTGTTAAGTCACCAGTAAATCAAAATCTATTGCAAATCTATGGCTATCATTTTTTTCCTAGTATCAGGATGAATATAAAAAAAAACATCTATCATATTTTAGAATCAAACAGAGCAAAACCTGTACCACCTGGGATAGAGTAAGTACAGCACAGAAACAATAAAAAGAGATCTAAACAGACATGGAGCAATTTAATGCCCCATTCTAGTAATTTTCCTGTCTTGAATTTCTTCCCACTGTAATTAAATAAATTGCCTACCTCCCGAAATTGGCCGAAATTGTGCCCTAGGGCAGAAGGTTCAACTGTTTCCCCTATGATATACCAAAAGTTATTTAATGAAAAAAAAAAGATAACACAAAAATAAGCTTAATATTGCAGTATATGCTCCACAGGGGTGAGAAAATTACGATAGAAAATACCGTAAACTTGGTATATTTCATGGGGTGTTTCTTTTTATAATTACGTTTTAAAAGAATGGTAAATCTAAGTTGTCATGGCTGTTTGGCTATCAAATTAAATTTGAACTGACAACTTAGCATGGACAATCATTTTCAAGCTGTCAAAATAGTTTTCCTTTGAAAATACATTCTTAAAATGTGGAGAATTTAAGGTTAACTACTTAGCAAAACCTTAAAATCCACAATACCAGATAAAATTGGAACATTGATATAATACAATTTTACTCACTACAACATTTTTTCATTAAAATAATTTTTAATCAAATTCATATTTAGTTAAACAATATTTATTTACATAATCTATACATTTACATAATAAGGTACATGAAATAACATTTTCGGATTGAGTAGGAAGCTTGAAAAGCTTTATCGAAAACTCTCCCCGAACAAATTCCTATAAATTTGTATAAATAACCTTAGGAAAAGTATGTGCATATTTTTATCAATATTTCATTTATCCAAAAAATTTAGTTATGTCAGTGTAATAGTATTTTGTCATGTAAGAAAAAAATTAACTGTAAATTAAAGTTTTAAAGGAAAAAAATCCAAATAAAAGTCAAGCTTAAAAATTAATTTTTAAAAAAAAAAACAAAAAAAAAAATACATATCTATTAGCAAAGAAATAATCAAAATTTTCAAAAATTATTTTAAAACTCAAAAGTATTAAGTCTTCACAATTCCAAAACTAGGCCATTCTTTAATTATTTTTACTCTTTTTTTTATTCTCCAAACGTATCCAGTGTTTGGTGTTTATCATACCCACTTATAATAAATATTTTCAAATTCTTTCTTCACAAAACTGTTACATAATTTTCATATTTTACAGTACCTGTTGTATATAAAAAACCTGGAAACATTATTTTGAGAAAAAGACCTAGAGTAAATATTGCCTTATCTGATTCAAGCCTGTCAAATATCAGATAAAAAATATTGGAAACATAGATTTAATACCACAGATCAGCCCTATGTGAGATCTTATCATTTTTTTTCTGGATGAAAATTTGTTTCTTCTATTTTCAAAAGGTTAGCTTGGCAGGTGGAAATTATTGTTTCAAGTTTGTATTTATATCTGATTCTGTTCATTTTTTTCCTCCAATTTTTTAACCTTCGTGGTTATTCAGTTAGTCTAAGCAGATCCTCCTTGTGGCTGAGGGGTTAAACCGGTTTCCTTTAAGAGTTGAGGCATCAGAATTGCAGCCACAGTTTATCCTAGCGTGATATAGTAAGAGGCAATTAAATGGGTTCAAATTACTTGAGTCCATGCATCTCTTAATTAGCTCCAGCAGGCGAGGTCCCAGGTTTTGACCACTGGTGTTATTTAAAAGTTTGTAACATCTGAGGTTAGCCAAAATCACCTTTTCTGTTTTGGCGCCATATCACCTAAATTGTGTCGGTGCTCCGAAAAATCAAACCAAACAGTAGCAGGCCTATCCCAGCAGGCACTCGACGTTGTTTCAACGTTGAAATATGGTCGTGACGTTGTTCAACCAATATTCAACTATGGACGACCATACGGATATAATGCCAATGTATATACAACGTTGATTCAACGTTGTTTATGGTCGAAGTTTTACATTTAGTCTAATCATTATATAAACTTTTTTATTATATACTTATAAATGAAATATTAATAATTGTTGATGATATAAAATGCGTATTTTCGTTTTCCGTATTTTTAGTGTAAGTATTCATTTTTCACTGCAATGAAACATATATTTCGTATTTTCACTGTTGTCTTGCCGGACTACTTTCTTTTGAATTCTGCAAATACACAAAATTAAAGGGAAAGTCTTTCAAATTTCAATTTAAAAAAGAGCAAGATATATATATTATAAACAGAAAATCCAAGTTTTCTTTCAATAAATACATGATTTATTTTCATCTTGTGGCATGAAAATTACCATATTTCACTCGTGGCTACCGCCACTCATGAAATATTTATTTTCATACCACTCGATGAAAATAAATCATGTATTTATTGAAAAAACTTGAATATCCTCTATATACCACTAATTTTGTGATATTATTCCTTTATTGAATTAGTCTGTAAGTGATTTTTGTCAGGAAAATTTGCGTTACAATCTTTTTCCGTATATTCAAAATTAGCGCTTAAACAAATAAAGTTGGAAATAATTTTCCACTTTCTATTAACGCTTTAAATATAAGTTAATATTGTTTTGTTGATTGTTGTTTTATTTTTTAGTTCTTTATGAATAATATTAATTAATAAATTGATATTAGTCAAAACCCCGTTTATAAAATAACGCTGGTCAGGGGAAGTAATTTTTGCGGTCTATGATTTTGTTTGTTTGCCTATGATTATCGTTCGTGGAAATGGTGGCGCTGTTTGGAAAATTTGAAAACAACACGATTGGCAATTTACATGGATTTCGAAGGTATTACCGTTATGTTTTACTTTAGTTAACTGATTATTTTCTAAATTATTATTATTTATTCTTTAAATTCTACTTTAATTTGCTTTATGAAATAAATGAGAGATGAAAACACATGATTGAGTAAATTTGACACGTTTTCGCGACCTAATTAGGTTCGGTAGGCCTTGTAAGCATAAAAGTTATTGATGTCCTTGGCATTTTATGATTTTACAAATCTTGTCTTTCTTTAATTTATTTTTCATATTATTAAACATTTGTCTGTACTATATCCTATTTAGAATTTAATCAATTTTAAAATTGAAACCTATAAAGTAGTTCGGCCCACTTAATTTACGTCCCAAGACGATTCGTCAATAAATATAACTATGTTTTTATTTTAGTGATAGTATAATACAGTGTTAATTAGTTTGAAAAAAAGTACATTATTATTAAGTTAAATAACAAATTTGAGTGTTAAAGTTTAATAGTCGTAAATTTATGGGGAATAATAAATCTATTTCTATTTTATTATATATTATTTTATATTCTAGATCCTGGTCCTGGCTTAGAGTATTGCAGCGGTAGCCTGTATACCATACATTCAACATGAAAAGGACTGTCAGGTTTGTTAAATTGAAAATTTATTTCTTATTATTATATAATATTAATTTATATATTTGACTTTCTTTCCAATAAAAAAGTATAAATTTTCAACTACTGGATATTTATCTTGTCTTAAATATACTTTTTTCGAATATTCCTGTAACATTATTTAATATAAAATTTACATATTTGTTGATTTCAGGATGCTGCATAAAATGGTCTAAGCTAAGAGCCTAGAATGTTAATTTCTTGGAATATGCTGCAAGGAACTGACGGGGAGCAGTTTTTCTTACCAATCATAGGTGAGACTTTTAAATAGCTTCTTTTTAAAAAGATTTTGTTGTCTTATATACAGTATTTTGCTGTCAATATCAAACTTAGCTATGTTTCAATTTCTGTGCTGTTTTATGATGTAAAATCTTAGAGACAAGCATTTTAAGATAAAAACAAATCACTAAGTTGAGTAATTATATGTATAATTTGAGATTGACCAAGTCACTTTTAACTACAAACTTCTTATTTTTATTTGCAGAAGCAGTAAGAGACAGCCAAAGAAGTACTCAAACACTTGACATACCCAGAAAGATCTAGAAGAAAAGATTGGAACAGATTGTAGCTTAATTGTTAAAACTACTAAAGTGAATTTAAGCTGCACTTGAACTGTATTTTTGAAATAAAATATCTGAAGTATTCAATATTGTATTGATATTTTGTTAAACTTGGTTACTTTGCTTTATATCCAAAAGTTAAAGTATGGTGGGTTTTCAACGTTGAAATGACATTGAAACTTCAACGTTCAGTGCCAACGTTGAAGCTGCAACGTTGTATCAACGTTGAAATTTCAACATTATTTCAACTTTCAAATCCGAATATAAATCCAACCTTATTTCAACGTTGAAATCTGACCATAATTCAACGTTGAAACAACGTTGATGTGCCTGCTGGGATGCTACTAGTAAATGTGGGGCAATCTTGTCAAAATTTTATGTTAACCCTTACATTGCTAGATTTGTATAATTCAGAAAAATTGTCCTACAGTCTTTTTTAACTTAATTAAAGTTTGAGAGATTACAATATGAAATAAGATATAAGATTTACAAATTACAATTACAGAGCTCTCGTAAGCATTTTGAGACTGGGGCCAGGGTCCCCATGCAGGGGGGGAATTTCGCATGATTTTCAAATATTTTTCATTCAATGAAGAATTTCAATAGAAAAAATTAATTCATTAAAAACAAGCGAAAACAAGATTCAGTTAAAAAATCTATCAACAATAGCTGCTGTCATGAATTATTTGGTTATTTTCAATGAAATTGAATACATCTTTGACACTTTGTGTAAAAAATCAACTTAAAAACATGATCATTGATCTATGGCTGTAAAATTTTTTTTTTTCGATGGGGAATCTTTTCGTTTGGGGGGTTGGGGGGGGGGGGGGGGGTGAACACATTATTTTAATGCGGGAATGGCGGGCCCATATTCGGCCCCAAATTTTACCAAACGAGAACCCTGAATAATCATGGTCAAACTGCACAGATGTGCTAACGGGTCTGGCTCTATACTGCTGGCAAATGTTAGCCACCTTCTAAGTATTCAAGTTTAAAGGATCTCCACTGAGATCCATACAATCAGAACTTCATACATAGATCAGATGGGGCACATATAACAGAAAGATATGCAAAAAAGAGTTATGAAATTACTAAATAAATAAATTGAAAATCATAATTTATATGCCAGATGGGAGTGGAAAGATTTGCAATGCTAATCTCAGTTTTGAGTCATCTTTCACAATTAAGGCTCCCACGTTTACAATTTTTTGTAAACGTTTACACGATTGGTAAGAACCGAAACGATACCGTTTAAACGGTGGTAACTTCTATGTACTATACTACATCATGTATTTGAGTCTACTTTCTATTTTTTAACACATGTACCCAAAACAAAACAAATAAATAATGTTCAAGGGTCCTCACGATTGTGTCCGGCACCCACATTTTCTGGCATTGAATCCCATTTCTCTCTTTCGAAAGATCATAGAAAAATCAAATTTACAAACAATGTATAATGTCACGAGCGATTATTGCAAAGCAATGCGGTGTGTGGAAGGTTGTAAACACCCATTTTCTGTTTTCTGACTTTGGAATAAACCAAATAGAATTGATAAAATCCATGATGACAGGCAATGATCAAGATAATATGGTCATTTCAATTAAACTGTAAACAATATCGTAAACGTTTACGAATGAAAATCGAAACAAAATCGTGTAACCGTGGGGCCTTATTCACAATTAGAATATAATTATTCAATTTCTAGAATAAACAAGTGTTCAAATAATCTAAAATTTTGCACACAAGTTATTGGTGTCTAGACCCTACAATTAAATGGAACATTAATCTGAAAACAAAATTATTCTCATTCCTGTTATGTCAAAAAAAAACTTCAGTTGTGTCCCTTTAAGGTTTATATATATATGTGGGACATGGGATGCCATTTAGAAAGATGATCTTATTATGATGAAGTTTAGGTTATTCCACATTTCAAAAAAAGAGAAAAAAATAGAATTTTTTTTTTTCTAAGAATTGGGATAAAAAACAAATTATATCAGGGACAAAAAATGGCCGTTTCTGGGCCGAAGTTCAAGGCCAAAAACTTCCCCGCCCCCGTAATATTTTCACTTTCGCCCTATATGAGACGGAAAAGCGCAATTCTAGTTGCCACTAAAATCTCTATGGAAATGTCATGTTTATATTTCTCCACTCGATAATACTGCCTGCAGGCAGATTTAATTGTGTAATCTTGACGTAATTAGCACACGCGCTGAAGCTTGGCCATACTGTAGCGACACTTGGAATTCACCCACTCGCTAAAAATAACCCATTGATTATATAATGTAGATTCTACATTAAATTTTCGGGTAAATTAAAGCTGAGAAAAACCCTGATATGAATGCAGGCAGGTGATAAAAGATAATTAAGTTACCTCAAACAGTATATATTTGTGTCTTATTCAAACAATTATCCCCTATACGTTTTGTTTTGATTTACAATATTCACTAAACGTTTTGTTTTGATTTAACCAATTTCCCCTATATGTCTTGTTTGATTTGCAAATATTCCCCATACGTTTTGTTTGATTTACAAGTTCCCCTATATGTTGTTTGGATTTACAATATCCCATATATGTTTGGCCGGTCCATTCTTGTTATCAACATTACACATTTATGAATAGTTAATTAATAACAAAACTGTGTATTATTGGCTATAACAATAAATTTCATCATTAAAACTTGATGTATATTGATAGAATTTGCATAATTAATTATGAATTAAAGAACTTTTCTTCTTAAATCAATTGCATTTAAAAAGTTAGAGTCAGAAACTGTTGAACCTAAAAAAAAAGTTAAAATGTTGTGTTGATGTAATGTTGTGTGTTGATGTGAATCAAATGCTTAAATAAACTTTATTGAGCAACTAGTACTTCATTAAATATCATCATAAGCGATTTTCAAAATACACAAAAATTTGTTTATTTTCCATGCCATATACATGTATATTTTTATATGCATGTAAAAATATAAAGGTGTACATGTATATTTTGAAATAAAATTAGAAAAAAACCCAATGATATAACTCGATTTGATGATCACTTCTCTCTAAATTTCAAAACTTCTCCCTGTTTTTTCTGGAAGGGAGAAGTCACTTCTCCCTAAATTTTCAGTCGCAAAGTAGTCCCTGTATATATTACACACATAGCTAGTAAACAAACTCCAACACTCAAAAGTTTCCAATAAAATAGTACACTAGAATCCTCCATTAAATTATTTCCTTTCAGGATACTCACTGCTTAAATTTTTAAAGTAATAAAACACCTAGCACCAGTTGTCATGTACGTAAGAAACAGTTTGGACTGCAATGTCACACATGCACAGTTTCTCATTAATAATGAGAAAACCTGAAATTCTCCCACCAAAATTGCTATTAATCTGTGGGGAATTAAAATGATCATGTGGTTCCTTTTCACCAGGGGAATGAGGGTTTCTAGGGCAATATATGATAAAAAGAACCAGCGAACGTTTATTTCAGGTATAAAATACACTAAAAATAAATAATAATAATAAATTTCAATACAATGATTTTGGTAAAAGTGATCTATGGTTACAAGGATAGCCCATTCAGCTGGTGTGCTTATTTCCAATGCGGGGTCCTGTTAACCAAATAGATGGAAAACATGATGAAACCCGAGACATTCATTTTTTAAATAAAAATTGACAATAATAGTTTTTAAAGCCATTGAACTTACCGTAAACAGATAATTAATTCATCAAGATGGAACTACTCCTTTTTCCTCTTTATATTCCTTCTTCTTTTACCCTTCTTTTACACAAACTGATAATAAAGCTATTCACATATCGATGAATCTCGTGCAATGGCCCGCGCTTTTCATTTGCAAATTGGTGAAAATCCTACACAGGGGAGATAATTTTTTTAAAGGTATGTATAATAAAAAACTGTGTTGTTTCATCAACGGTTACAGCAAATTATTTTTAGAGCTATCTGTTAAATAGATAAACAAAAACATTGCAAACATTTTAATAAGTTTTCTACGTTAGACGCTTTGGTCAAACCATGTTTACGGAAATCTAAAATATCACACTGGCTCTGTGATAGAAAAAAAGTTTTTAGAATATTAACAATATTAAATAGACATTTACAAGGCCCTACAGTAAATTGATTCATTTTTTTCTGTTTCAAATGTATACAATGCAATAAATATATACCAATTACCTCATTATAAAAATACATTATGTTTATATATAAGGCAAGTGACGTCACGTCTAAATATATGCACGGTCGTGCAAAAGCGGCACCCGGTTTTGTGATAAATTTGGGTATTTCACGGCTTTAAACCCAATTGTTATTATTATTATTATAAATTATTTTTATTATTATTTTAAATTATTTTTATTATTTTTTAATTATATTACGGGGAATATTGTGTTTTTAAATAACAATTTATCTAGAAACCAATTTTTTTTAATTTTTAAAAATCAAGTCTAAAAAAACCCATTTAAATATTTTAAATTTTTGGGGTTCCCCCCAAAAAATTTGTTTTAAACGTCAATGACGTGGGAAAACCAAAAAAAAGACGTTTTTGGGGAAACATCGTTCCCTGAAAACCCTGAAAAGAAAACCTCTGGGGAAAAAATGTTCACCCTAAGTTTTAAAAACCCCAGCACTTTTTTGCTTTTTGATTTTTTTAAATCGCAGGGAAAAATGGATTTCTTTTTTTAAAGGAATTTTCCGGTAACGTTTTGTTTTAAAATCCGAAAAAAGCCGCCGTTTTTTCCCTTTTGACAGAGAGGGACTGGCGAGAAAAATGTATCCCATCTGGTTTTAAAAACCCTTTAAACAGGCCTTTCCGAGTCATAGGGTGCAGAAGTTGCTAAACTGCTCGCAATACGAAGATGTTTTAAAGAAGGTGGACGTAGAAGGACTGTTTCTACAATTAAATGAAGATGGTTCGCCTCTCAGACAGGTTTTCCTTGCTATGACGCAGAAAGAAGTGTTAATTGTGGAGCAGGTAATTTCATTTTTTTTTTACATTTTTCTTTTTTTTTCTTTTGAATTTCAATAGATGTGTTATGTTAGTAGACTGAAGTTTTAGAATAATATAGGCGCATGTATTGGTTTTATTTTATCTTAATTATCACGGGGGTGGAACCCCATATGTATCTCAAAAATGAGCATCGGTAAAAATTATATGTGAATTTCCGTTGCAACAGATGTGAAGCATAACACCAGAGGTGACTGTAAAAATAGGTCAATCGCAAAGTAAGTTTTCATCTTTTTAAACATTTATATAAAATTCAATACTTTTTTAAGAAAAATCGAAATGTGATTCTACCCTCCTGACTCTTCTCTATATTACCCATTTTTGTTTTGGATTTCTATGCAGTCTTTATAGAGATATTCTTTCCGTCGTAGGTTCTGGTGTGTCCAAAACATGCAATGTGTATGAAGAAAATGTAACTAAATGGACTCAAAAAACAGGGAATTTACGAAATCTTACTACAGACCGATGCTTAACATTCAGACAAATCCTGATTTAAATATTTATTGAGATTTGGCTACAAACGAAGGGAATCTCTGCTCAAAATTGCATTTGAGCTCCATATGTGCTGGAGAGATCCATATGTGCATAATATAAACATTAGCAACATAATTACGCATCACTTTTATAAAGCAATTTATAATTCATTCTATTGTGTTTCATTCTGTAATAGAAACATTAATATCCGAAATAGACACATTTTCACGAGACGAGCTTGAGTAACATAGTATACATATAGAAAGAGATAAGACATTCTGCATACGAAAGGTTTCGAAAATACGTAGATATGGTGGGAAGGCCTTGCTTATTTTTTATTTATTGACGTCATGTGTACTGCAATCATTCCCTTGTTATGCCGTCATGCATTATTTAATTATTCATTTGACAGCACTGTCTGCTTAAAAGGCGAGTAATGTGAAGAGATACTTGAATTTGTTATGACGCTGGAAGAAAGTTAGTGATGAACTTTTTGAAAAAGATCAAAGAAACTTTGCATATTTATTTTCCACATCAAGGAACGTCCTTGCATAATATTTGCATGGTTCACTTCATGCCCATAGTCGCAATTATGGGTCAATGTCTATTTGACTTATTTTATGCCTGCTCTCTAACTGATATGAATTTAATAACCCATCTTTTGGCATGCCCTTAAAAATGCTGATGAAACGGCGGTTAGCGTAATACTGGCGCGTCCCAATTATTTACAGCAATGATTTTCTGTGTCTTTGGTCATCCAACCAATCAGGAACACCCAACATACTTCTGATTAGCTCACATGGTGTGGGGTTTACAATATCGGTCATTGACACGTTACATAAAAAGCAATCGAGGTTCCGAGTGGGGAATTAAATTTATGAAGAGAAGCCAATAATAAACTGAAATGCGATAAAACAGTTAAAATATATCGAACTCGACTATTATGTAGAAATATCATGACCTGGGGCGGCATCTCGGGTTTTCTTTACAGACAATGATCTCGGCCCATATTCTGTAAAGAAAAACCTTCGATTTTCGCACCAGGCCATGATATTTCCACATAAAAGTCTGTCGCTATATAACTATAACTTGTGGAATATTAAAGTGATAGATATTTTTTATGATTGTAAATATTATTATAGATGCATATTATATGACATGATACCTTTACAAAGTTCAATACTTTCATTTTGGTTTGTCCAAGTTACATATCCTTTATTAGTGAATTGTTTATCATACGAGTACTCAATCTTCTACGCAGTGATCTCCCCTTATCAGTACATAGATATCTGCCACAACGGTCCTATATATCAGAATTTCTGATATTTTATATTTTTCTAGCTTTTGAATTTATTTTTTATTATTTTGTATATTTTTGATTTTTTTTTTTGATAAAATATAAGGGACGTAGGTACGAACAGAAAGAGAAAAATAACGTTAGATTTTCTGTGTAACGCTCGATATTTACATTTGAATTTCGACGTTACGTCATGTGACTTTCATGATCATGTGACGTCTGTGAAGGCAGTAATTACAATTCTGCCAAGGGAGGTAATCACTATGAGGAGTTTGACGAGTACTATCCGCTCTGCGTCAACATTAATTTTTTTCACGTACTCAGGCCTTTAGTATTTCTAATGCTAGCATAAGCTGGTAAGCCCTGCCATTGTGTTGATCAAACACACTAATGTTACATTTCAACCCAACTTTCAGCCAAAAAAGCTACGGAAAACCTAAATTGTTTCTATACATTGGCTATTTAATGATTATATGTAAAGTGGGTTTTCGATGGTTTTCTACATCACTTATGGATTCTCTTCAGCACAATATGGAGCTCAAATGGGGCATTTTGAGCAGCGAATTTTCTTCGTTTGTAAGCCAAATTAAAAAAAAAAAATGTTTTAAATCAAGCACTTGTCTGAATGTTAAAAGCGTCGGCGTAGTGAGATTTTCGTAAAAATCTCTGTTTTTGAGTCCCGTTAAGTGACAATTTTCTTCATTTCACATTGCATGTTTTTGGGACACCACCAAAGAACCCACGACCGGAAAGAATATCTCGATGAAAACCCCGCATAGAAATCCAAAAACAAAAATGGGGTAATATAGAGGGAGAGTCCGGGAGGGTAAATCACATTTCGATTTTCTTAAAAAAAGGATTGAATTTTAAATAAATGTTTAAAGAGATGAAAACTTACCCTGCAATTGACCTATTTTACAGTCAAATCTGGTGTTATGCTTCACATCTGGTGCAGCGAAAATTCACATATAATTTTTACCGATGCTCATTTTTGAAATACATATGGGGTTCCACCCCCGTGATTATGTAGTAATTTCGCGTGCAAGCTATACATGTACACTAATAGTGTATCTGTACTTTAGATAAATCTATAGTTAAAATTTCAGGAAACAGCTTAAATCTACATTTATACATGAATACACTAGATCTACGTGAAAAAAACTTAAGCATTTGTGGTAGAAATCAAAACGCGGCTTCAATTAAAGACATGATTTAAATGTGTCCATATTTGTGTTATATTGCATGATAAACAAGATCAACAAGGAAAGGCGGCGTTCAAAGAACGCAACTCCATTTGAAATACTATACCATGGCATTCGTGCTAGTTTTTATCCAAAAGAGGGTTATTCAATATCATTTTATAAAAAAAAATAGTTCAATATATTTGTATAGCAAAACATTTATACTGTGCATTGTTTTGTCAAATGTACTTGAACTCTCAGGTATTTTTACATAGAAGGGTCAATTTAATTTATTATATTATACCTCATTTGCATACGCGCTTCCTCAGTCTGACCAACCAGTCCGTAAACTTGCATATTGCCCTCAAGGCCATGTTTTATTTGTTATACTAGTATTATACCGAATCTAAATCCTTTCATTTGTTGACTAAATAATTAATTATTGACTAAATAATTAATCATGTATTTTGGCATTCAGTCTAAATAACACAGTTATTGCGGTTTTTTTTATAATGAAACATTTCATTTTAGGAAATACCGGGTTTTAAACCAACTGCGCACGGAGAAATTGACACGGACACTGAAGGCCTTTCTGTTGACGAATTACTACCACTTTCCACCATACGTTTTCTTATTTTAGACGATATCACAAAATACCTCACTATCATAACGTACACCGGGCAGAAATTTCGGTTTGAAATGTGTCAACTTGATTCCAGTTCGACGAAATCGTGGGGAAAATGGCGGGAAACCATCATGACTCTAAACGGAGACCAAATAAGAACAACATGTGATCCAGAGGATTGGAAAACATCATCCGTTGTTTACCTAAACAATGGAACAGCAACTCATAGTAAGATACTCAATCCAAATCGAAAGCTATTGCTAGTAAAAATGCTAGAAATCATATTAATGATCAACATTATTTTTTGTCCAATCACATTTTAGTATTTTACAAATTTCTGCTAAGTCTAACTTTGGTTAATGTGTACTAACTAAATATAACTGCAAATCGGCTCTTACTCGGCAGTAATTAGTATAGCCGCTTTTTCATGAAGAAACCAGTGCTGATAGTGTAAATTGTGATTGGCATATTTTAATTAGCCAGGTCAGGTGTTTCTAAAAAGGCTGATAACACTGTCGCAATGTGAGGATACATTCAAATTTATTACATAGATAATGCACGTGAAGCTCAGCTCGCAGAGACAAATAAGAACACAGTAACTTTTTGATATCCTTTTAACCCTAAGAAAAATGTCAATTATTAATTGCTGACTGTTTATATTTTCTAGAAAAAGTAAGCAAAATATTATTTTGTTTCATATGACGGGAATGAATTGCATTAACAATCCTAGGTATTGTTGAAAACTCATTGTTTTACATGCCAGATTAAGTAATTGGACCCCATCCTTGTTTGTACGTGACTGCTGGGGAAAAATAATGTTATGCTTAATTAAAGAGGTGACACTTTCTATATTTTTATCTGATATTGAGTTGTAAGAGCCGATTTGCAGTTATATGGGTAGGCCGTGTCTACACCTATTCAAGTTTCTTACATGTCACATTTAGATAAGCTAAATAAACGGCCTTTTCAACATTTTTTCAGGCACAATTTTTACTGAAATGTCTCATTAAGATAGCCCAGGATTTATACCTTTGTCTTTGCAAGACTATCATGTTTTCTGTAAAATATGTGAAAAGAAGCGGGAAAATGATGCAATTAGCTAAAAACAGAATGGAGTAAATGCGTTCATTCTTTTTTAAAATTGAAAAAATGTGACAAAAATTTATTTTGTTTTGATGAAACTTATTCACTAAATGAACAAGATCATTTTAAATTCATTTTGACTCTAACTTGAAAAAGAGCTCTTGTTTATTTTTTTACAATGTATTTATTTTTATTTATTTATTTATTTTTGCTCTTCTGTGTATCAGCGTATTGATTTGTTCCTTTGACCAAGACATTGTAATCATTAACTGAAATTCAAAGGACATGTACACTGAATCACAACAAAAAGTCAGAAAATAATAAAAAAAAACAACACAGTCCTACGCATAAGCCCAAGATTTCCAGTTTTCCCCCAAAATTTGCTATCTCTGGCCAGTGATGACCATTTAATTATAATTAAATGGCTTGTCACAGTATCACTGATAGCAGCACCCTTGAATCTTTCATGATCTTATCATGTTTCAAGAATGTATAGTTTAAGCTGAACATTTTAGATATAACGAAAATTAAGATTTTCATTGATACATACAGTTTTTCCTAAGAGTTAAAGACAAAACATTTTTGATTACATTAAAAAAGGTTTTTAATCCACTTACAACTCACAATCACAGGGACTCAGTTCCGTGTTGGGATAGTGCAGGGTAAATTAAATTTTAGAGAAAAAAAAAATTATAAGTATTTTTTTCTAAAATTGCTTTTACTCTACCCCAACACTGTGCCGAGTCCCTGTGATCACAATAAAAAAATACTAATGTAAATTACTTTCATTCAATTTTTGGTAGAAAAAAGAAATCTCTGAATGTGAAAAAAAAAAATTGTAAAAAAAGGTAGCAAAATGTAAACAAAGTAGTATTTTGACTTCCATACAAAATACTAAATCACTTTTACTATACCAATTGCAAAAAAGCAAGAAAATAGTAAAAATTGATTGACCTTTAAATTTATAGTAAAGTTATAAGTTTCAAAGAGAAAATATCTCTTGAAATAAAGATGCTAGAGTTATGAACCTTGTCATGCATGATGTAAGTAATGACAAAGAACAATTATTTTAAGTCTAGAGTAGATATCATTTTCTAATAACAAAGATTATACTTAGAAATATATGAATTTTCACTAAATTCCAAGTTCAAAAAATGAAATGGAGATAATTTCCAAAATTACAGCTAGAGTTATAAATCTATTCGCACCTAATATAAGTGTTAAGAAACATATTTTGAAGTGCAAAAAATATCAAGTATTACAAAAAAATAATATATAAACAAGAGCTGTCACAGAACGTGACAAATGCCTCAAAAGATTCTAGTTATAAAACCACCTATAACATGTTAAGTGTGGTGGTAAAAAATTGACATAGTTCGAACCCCAGCAGTGACCTTTTTAAGTTAGACAAAAAAACCTGGGTTAGGTTCACAACAAATTGTCCATCTATGGTGACTTAATATATTTTTTTTTAAAAAAATTGAAAACTTTCATGTATGGAAGTTACAGAGGCGGACACAATAACCACCATTTATATGTATATAACATAAATATTGAAAAAGTTTAAATCCCAGCATTGGACCTTGAACTAAGGCGTAGGAACACGGGTCTAAAGCGCAAACACATCATACATTTATTGATAATTTTCATAAGTGAAATAAAAAATATAATCCTTTTATTCATATTAGTTTTTAGAGCAGACACGACCATCTCTGCCTATATGTATATTAACATCAAAAATTGACAAAGTTTGAACCCCCACAGTGACCTTGACCTTAGTTGTAGAGACCTGAGTCTTGTTCGTGGCACACGATATATCTATGGTTATTGAATATGTGAAAGAAAAATGCATACTGAAGTTTTCAGAAGCGGACACGACCACCACCTTCTATATTTATATAACATAAAAAATGACAAAGTTTGAACCCCCACAGTGACCTTGACCTTAGTCGTAGAAACCCGAGTCTTGTTCGTTGACACACCATACATTTATGGTTTGTTTAATATATGAAAGAGAAATTAAAATTCTTTCATGCATACTGAGTTTTTTAGAGCGGACAGGACTACCAACCTTCTATAATTTATATAACATAAAAAATGACAAAGTTTGAACCCCACAGTGACCTTGACCTTAGTCGTAGGAACCCGAGTCTTGTTTCGCGACTCACCATACATTTATGGTTTTTTCATATATGAAAGAAAAGTTTAATACTTTCATGCATTACTTGAAGTTTCAGAGCGGACACTACCTCCCACTGTCTATATGTATAAAGCCTGACGGACTGACAGACAGACAGACGGATGGTTCAACTTTAATATGCCACCCTTCAGGGCATAAAAACATCTAAGTTCAAAGGGGAAAATAAATTCTGGAAATATTCATGCTAAGAGTTATGAATCTTGTCACACATGTGTAAGGAACATATATTTTTAAGTTAGAAGTAGATACTTTAAGAAATAAAGAAGTAAGTAAAAGGTAACATTTTTTTTTTAGGAAAAAAATGAGTTCATGGGGAGATAATTCTTGAAAATATTGGTGCTAGAGTTAAACAACATTGTCACAAATGATGTAGTTGATGGTAAGGAACACATATTCGAAGTGTAAGTCAAATAGAAAGAGAAAAAAATAACATTATTTTTATGGAAAATTATATGTTCAAGGGGATATAGTTCTGGAAATACTGGTTTTTTTGAGTTTAACACCTTATCACATGATGTGTATGATCATAAGGAATACATTTGTACATAATAATATTATAAGGAAAATATTAATGACCCTTCGGGACGGGGCTAATTTTTACCCCAGGGATTTGATCTGAACAAACTTGATAGACACTCAGTATAAGATGTTTCATGCCAAACATCTAAAAGAACATTTTATAAGGTTTTTTTTTCGGTTGCTATGGCAACCAAAGTTCTGCATGGAATTTTATTCTTTGAACATGGTAGAGCCTTATGCAAGGAACACTACTGCAAAGTTTCAACAAATTTGGCTACGTGGTTTAGGAGAAGAAGTTGTTTAAAGAAATTTTTGACGCACGGACATAATCCTCAGATGAGCTAATAAAAAAGTTAGAGATAAAATGTTTACTGCATATAAGCATTAATTTAAAGTATGTACGCTGGCTCCGGCTTACAAGCCATGATGAGTAGGACAGCTCTCCATATATTTGATATAGTTGAGCTAATAATACAAATATCACTTACCTGGTCACTTAGTTAAGAGTCTTGCACTAAAATTGCAGTAAATACAATGTTTTTGTTTTCTTTTTGTTTTTAGTGGTTTGTTTGGGGGGTGGGGGTGGGTAGGCAGTTCACTCAGTAATTACATGAGTAACACTGAACAGTGACACTTTACTATGGAAGGTTATTAATTACGAAGATGATTATCACTTATAAAGGTATATCCTAAACATATAATTCATTTAGTAGCTAAAATTTATCTTGTGATATTAAGTATAATATTTACAAATAATTCAAATTATTGCTAAAAGTTTCACATTTCACTTGGGCGCAGACCCAGAGAAAAAAACATCATAAAAGTTAGAGTATGTTCAGAAATTTGATCCTTCAACGTTAGGGTCATTAGATAAGAATACAGAGGGCCAATTAATAATGACAAGACTCTCAACTCAGTTGACGTGTTAATGGGAGATATACAGTTAATAGTGATTTACTAGCTGATAAGCCCTTACTGAGATTCAGCAAGCTGGGAGGGTTTATGCGTAGGACTGAACACTATCACACTTTCGGGGCACATGTTTTGTGTCAAACCGGTGTTATCAGTGTCTTGACAGCCAAAAACTTGTAGAAAAATAGAACGTGTTCTAACTTTCTTGCAAGGAATTATCTTTTTGGATGTCACATAATTTCTCTTTAAAACTCATTCAAGTAGGGTGTCTACACTATCCAATACAAGAGAATATGATACTTGCATTCAAGACTTGGATAGGTGTAGACGGGCACTAAAAAGAGTCCGATAAGACTCCCTACGGTCGTCTTAATACGAACTCTTACCCATACTTATCTAAATGTGACATGTTAGAAACTTGACAAAGTGTAGACATCTTGTAGAGCGAAAGGGCGGAGCTATCGATGATTTAGAGAAATGCCTTGTTTTTAGTTGAAAAAAATAATGTTGATCATTAAATAGGTTAATGTTTAATAATACGCATTAACAAAAATAATTGGTCGCCTGCCTGTACGTGGCAGGCTTGACCAATTATTTTTGTTAATACGTATTATTAAACACTAACCTATACTAGATGTTGAAAGAGGAGCAGGAGTACAACCAAAGGAAAGCAGTATTGATAGTAGCTCGTCATCAGAAGATATTAATCATAAAATAAAACTAGGTTACTACCTGTCGGACAGATTGTGCGTGCTTTACACACGAAGTAAATTTTCTCCATGTGACTACATAGAGCATGATTGCTGTACAAGACTTCACTCGGATGAAAACATGACAGATATAAATGGAGATATGATGGAGCCTTGCAGTGAAGAATCATTGAATTCTTACTCAGAAATCAGCAAACAAATTGTCCCTAGGAAAACGAGATCGCTGAATGATTTATTGGACAAGCAGTGTCGAGTTTTTGATATAAAGACCACAAAAGAATTGTTATCTCTGAAGGTAAATATTTATTCAAACAAAGAAAAATCCCCTGAAATGCATTACATTTGAGAAACATTGTACATTTGTATACCCTGGTGTTTATGATATATGTTTGCAGTACATGCAGACCAATTTTTGATTGTTTGAGTCATATGGCGTGTTTCCTGCTATACTCATGGAGGAAGACCACAGGTGCCCATTTATGCATTGTTTCACGCACGAGCAGACATCTGTGTAGAACCACTGACATTTGGAAATCCCTCACAATGTTTCTGGCGGGATTCGAAACCGCGGACTTGTTGGTTTGAATTCAAAGACATTAACTACTCGGTCACGGACGCCCCTGCATTGGAATCATAATAATGGCCAGAGTAATAAATTAAATAATTACACAGATAATTATGTAATTCTTATTTAAATGCACTAAATTGTTGTATCACATTAAATAAGGAGAGGGACATAATAGCTACTTTTTTGTTTTAACTTAGTGAGCTGGATTCACCATATTTTTTCTTTGTTTTTAGATTCTAGAATTTAATTATAATTATTATTAACATCTGTATTAAATTTTCAAGTTTCTCTGTTATTACCTAATGCGTATTTGTTCCCTTTACAATTTTTATAAAATCTTAAATAAACTAGTATTTCTTAATTCATACATTTAATTTAGTTGAAGCGATTTCTCCAAATCCAAACAGAAAAGCATTGCACTATATTGGTACATATCCCAAAGTTTTAGTTAACTTTCTTTATGTAATTTTTTTTCAGCGGGATGAAAGGGTGAAGAATGAATTTAGTAACAAAGACAGATTGTAAGTCTGACGTTTCGTCAATTGCATATTTCTTTTATTATACTTATATCTTACTTTTATTTTGCTATGTTTTTTCTCTCTTTTTTCCCAATTTTACGCATGGTTTTGGTGTTTAACTTGAACATTACATATCTACCGCACCTACATATTATAATAAGTTTAGATGACATTCTAAGATACGTACGTAATGTACTTATTCAAAATTATCGTAGCAATACATGCATCGGTTCTTCATAATTGTATATTTCTTGACAAATAAACATGCAAGCTAAACAAATAGAATCGCTTTTACTTACAGCTATTCGGAATCCGAAAGTTCAAGCGATTCTGAAGGAGAAATGGATGATAAGATTAACTTACTGACCGGAATACCAAGCGTAATGCAAAGCCAAGGTATCTAACGTTTACTTAAGTTTTTACCTAAATATAACGGAATAGACCCTTCTTAATATTACCTCATACATATTCATAGATTTCTCAGAACGAGGCTAACAGGGCAAGCTTCAGTATCTGCTCTATGTAAACATATCACGAATATATGGCCGAAAGATTTTTCTACAGTGTCAGAGATCTTGATAATGCTCTGTTTGCTACATACTTGTTGAGGACTATATTTAATATTACAAAAATCTCTTCTGGAGATAAATAAATCAACAAAGGGTTTAATTTGCACTAAATACAGTGAAGGATATACAAGACCTGATAAGTGAATTAAAGTTTATGATAAGTCCAAGTAATTTCTAAAATTCTTTGTCAGTATAAATATCAGGTAAATTCTTTGCAACTTAAATAGACATTATCTGCGTTATCAGTATTTTATTGCTAACCTAAACACATGTTGGTCAAGAGTGTATAAAGCAATTAACTGATAATAGATGTAAACAGTTGGATGCTGAATTCTGTACCATACTTCCCCTAAATTTAACTATTGAAATAAAAGAAGTTTTAAAAAGTTTTATTCACTTTGTATTTAAAAGTAAAAAATTCTGGATGACTCTCTAGAAACTGGTTAATTTTACAGACAACCTTATCAAATCAAAATAATATTTTGTTTAAACATGACACCCCCGTCCAATTCAATGGATTTTCAGTATCATTACACATGATATTGTTTACAGCAATGTAAAGATACATTTCATGCTAAGTAAGGAACTTAAAACTTATATATTATCAACTATGTAATTAATTACAGTATAAAATATTTAGTATATAACTAAATACAATCATTTCATTGCAAATATCAGTCAAATCTTAAGACGAAGCCGAAGTATCATTAGATTATTGCACTTGTCCAGTTGGTCCGAGTTGATTATGTGGTCATATTGTTGGAACCCTCTACTGATCGGTATATAACAAATCATTGGGGAACATGGCACTTCCAGAGGATGTTGCCTGGATTTACCAACCCCTTATAATCCATGTACTTAGGGGACTGAACATTCGCAGAAAACCTGTGCAATACCTTGCAGTTTGAGGGTATTAGGAAAGGCAGTATGGTGTTTTAGCACTTCTTTTAACATTCAAAGAAATATTCTCTCAACAATATAATGCAATGAGAGGACAAAATATGAAATGTAATTAACATGTTGACATATTCCCTGCAGCTGTACCATATAATTATGTAACAAAGCACAATGTTAAAAGCAAAGTAATGCAATGCTTTCTTTTTAAGTTTTTATTTAAATTCAAGGCGCAAGAGACTGAACAAATGGTCCTTTAAAATATGCTAAAAACATTTCGTCATTCAAGCTGATTGTTTTGCTTGCATCATATTAAACGCTCTTAATGTTTTGCTGATGTTTTATAACATTGAAAACTGTGATGAATATAATTATAGTAAATTTTGCTGAAAATCCTGTATAACATTACAAGATATACAACTGTCAAAATTTGAAAATTTATTTGTATCAAACGTTCAATATCACTGTTTGTTTTCTTCCTTAGTTTTCTGTAATTCTTCTTTGAACTGTTTGATAGTTTCTTTTTCATCTGTTATGCCACTGCCATGAAGAGATATTACAATTAAAGGTGATTCAAATACCATTTGTCAATATGTGTTCATGACTGTTACCAGTGGAATTCCTGAAAAATATATACCTTTTATTTAGAAGTGGAAACAAGAATTATGACATCTCTAGAATATTTTATTCAATTTATATTTTAATTGCACATATATTTTTTTACAGGGGCTGAACTTTGTTTATGTGTATAAAATGAAAATTAAGTCTTGTGTATACCTTTCATCTGGTAATGAAATCTTCTTCTTTAGTGTTCATCTTACTGGTCTGTTCATTATTACTCCAGTCGAACCATCTACAGGGTACATCTATTCTCTTCAGACATATATGAATTTATGTCCATGATTGTTAATCTTATTGTGTGAAATGCTTCAAAACGAGCAACTATTGCAAAATATTGATCTGAAATAGTACATTAAATAACCGTTATTGCTTTTTAGTATAAAAACGGTATTGATTTAGATTCTGAAGCAATTATGTTTTAAATGTTATCATTATAAGTGTGAAATATTAAATGAAATTTATGAACCAAACATATAATTATGTTTATAATTTAATGAAACATTTAAAACAATGAGAAATCAGAGTAATTAAATTGTAAGTAGTAATACATCTAAAGTAACTTGGTTTAAAAAGAAAAGAACAATGGTATTTTACCTTGAAATGTTCTTTCATCCATCTTATTTTCACAATCCTTTCCTTTATTAAACTCACATCCTTAGGTATTATATGAAAATTAACGGTATAATCATATCAAGAATTGGAATAACACAGTGGAATAAAAATGAGATTTCCCCGGTAAGTTTAACACACTAGGGCTTGTCAGGTCAGACATTGTTTGTTTACATTCATGCCCTGTTAGCCTCTCTCTGGTGATGGAATGTAAAGTATGCATATAATTTGAGAAAGGCCTTAAGGGGTCCTCGAACAAAAAAAACCAGATAGGTGGGACTCGTAGGCTCGGTTTTACCAAGTCTATAAGACTGTTCATGAGAGACAATGAAAAATGCAACATCTTTAAGGCCCCGCCCCCTCTCCAGCCCGCAGGCGTACACAACATTCAACTATTATCACTAAAGGTAGTCAACGATCTGGGATAATCAGAAAAAATATAACAACTCCTTTTTACATCTTTGAAGAGAGAGCCACATAATTTGTATGTGTATTTTTTTATTAAAAGATATTTGTTTTGTATTAAATGAGTGGCGGTTATAAATCTAACTATACTTTTAGGTATCGTTTCTTGATAAAAAAAAACCCGATGTAATTTGGTTTAATTTAACGGACTCATTTACTTTTGTTACGTTCACATCCAGATACACATCCTATGTTACTTTAGCACTTAGATGATGTTTTTAATTAGTAGAGTTCTTTGAGCGTTCTTTGAAAATGTTTGTAATCTACTTTACTAAATTATATCTTTCATCTGTAAGGACAAGGCAGGACAGCTAGTGACCTGTGGAGTTTAGTACGGACATACTTTATCAAAAGGAAGAGGTTCAAGGTAATAGGGCGATTCCAAGATATCGTTCGTCAAGTCCATTTTAGGATATTGAGTCAAAGGTTTGTGAAACATAATAATAATAATAATAATAATAATAATAATAATAATAATAATAATAATAATAATAATAATAATAATAATAATAATAATAATAATAATAATAATAATAATAATAATAATAATAATAATAATAATAATAATAATAATAATAATAATAATAATGATGATGATGATGATGATGGTGATGATGATAATGATGTCGATGATGATGATGATGACGATGATGATGACGACGATGATGATGATGACGACGATGATGATGATGATGATGAAGATGATGATGATGATAATTATAACAATAGAAATGTAATAATGTCTTTATTTTAAAGTGAATTGGGTTGTAATGCAATGAATTATTATGTTTACTATCAGTCATAATAACAAACCACGAAAGAACTATATTTAGAAGTTGTGAGATACATGATCCCATATATAACCTGTATTCATATAGCAGATAATAAAAGGTTCTAGACAAAATATAATTATTCATCACATTTCTATTGGTTTAATCAATATTTTTAAAATTGTCAGAAAATACTATCCCCTTGAGCGACCAGGAGAGAGAACTAGAACATTACATTACTCGTCCCTGGGGAATATTAACCCTTTACCTCATATATACGCGAAACAACGCACTTTCGACCCCCCCTTTTTTAGGCCTGAAATAGTGAAAAAAATGTCCTATTTGGGCCCCAAACACATGTTTTCGTTTGAGAAATGTTGCTAAAACAAGTGAGCACTTTTTCGGCGCCGCCCCCATCCAAAAAACACATCAGGGGGTTGCCAGAAGGGGGATGTGCCCCTCATCGCCAAGAAAATTTTGGACTTGTGAGATGCTGAAAATGACCCCAGGTCGATCATAAGGTAACGTGTAACCAACGCTGAAAAGCCTTTGACTCAATCCCTTGAGAAGTTGCAGCATTTTGAAATAAATTTTGATGGAAAAAATCGAGGCAAAATAGTGATTTTTGGCAATTTTGAGATGTCCCCTCGTTGCCATGGTAACAGGAAATTTAAGACTGAGCATGTCCTTACAAAGGCAATGGTCTAGTCAACATTTGTGCCAAGTTTGATTAGTATTGAAGCATTTTTCATAGTTTCATAGCAGTTTGAACTTGTAACAGGAGGCTTTTCACTGAAAACGGCCATTTTTCACAATATGCTCATGTGGGAAAGGGTTAAAAATATTAGACTGGATGATTGATGGATAAAAATAACACCATGTGACGTCACATTTAGGCTATTAAAAAGTTTACCTGAAGTGTAATAATTAAGAATCTCCTATTATAAACTGACTGTCAACAATATCCGTACATTTTAAAAGAAATTTGTG
>NW_026861132.1:0-105973 GCF_026571515.1 Ruditapes philippinarum | reverse complement strand
CTTATTTATTTCACATATGTACATATTCTTTGTTTCCCTTGTTAGGTTTATATGGAAAAAGTATTTTCTGACAATGAAAAAAATGTCACGTTTGCCTTTAGTGAATTATATTGATTTATGTATTTACAATTAACCGACTTCATACTATAATGTCTCAGCAATTGCACTTTTGTGAAATAGTAAAGAGTATTAAGTTTTAAGATATACTAAAAATGATATACTTTAAAAACCCTGCTTATTAAGAAAAATGTTAGATGTGAAAAATAATTCCACAACTTGTCAGACAGTTTAAATGTTATGTCACCCACACATATTATTAATTTATAGAAGAAAGTCGGAGAAAACATTATATTTAGAGTTTTAGTTTTTATTTAAATGATCGTTGATATTTAATGTTGCATGATATATTAATATTTAAGGCACGGTTGAAATGTAAGATAATCATATTTTTATAACTGCCACACACGGTAATGATGCTAATCAGATCACCACATATACAAACATAATATATCTCTATTTTTTACATGAAATTCGTGAGTTAACTCAGAGATTAGACATGGCCAAATTACAGAGTTTTCTTTTTAAATTTAATTTGTGAAATTAACTAATAGCTAAAGATTTGTTGAAAGTGTAAACAGTCGTCATTTTTCCAATCCAGCCATTAGGAACAATTGATCATTAACCTGTATCCAAAAACAATAATCCAATATTAATGAACATCTTAGCTCAATGTTTACAAAAGTTTTGTTTTTAATTTTTTCGATTCTTTGTTGCTTTTATATTCCAGAAAGAGAATTCTCAAATGGTTAAAATCAACAATCAGTTATATAAATTATCTTTGATTGACTTAAATGAACATTTCAAAATTAGCATTTATTTATAAAACAATATAACAAAAATTGGCATCGCATCGGCAGATATGTGTTAGATAATAATTACATTTCGAGTTTGGCCGTAGAATTATGTAATTCTTCAATACATATTATTTATTTTAGTTAAACCTTGTGAACTTGGGTACTTTGTCGCATTTAAGTAAATTGATAAAAAAGCACATTTTTCAAAAACATAGAATTGCAACATTTCAATTTAAAACCTTATCAAATTTAAACTATTAACAGCGTACAATATAAAAGAGGAATGTCCAATCATTCCTGTTTATTATGGCTCTTTTGGTCATTTCAGTGGATAAACTGGTACATAAAAATCAAGGCAAATTTATATAAATGGACATTTCTTTATTAAAATCATTGAAATATCAAAAGCAATTTTATTAACAGATCAAATATTTACATACACAATTCACATTTCTAAATTAACTTCTATATCTAAAACTTCTTGGCAACAATTATTCTCCTACTACATAATGTTCGGGCACCGAACATGTTGTGAAATTTAAAATAAATGAATTACTGTCATTGACCAGATTAAAGCATCAAAAAATTTTTTTAACTAAAAATGTTAGGGCACCGAACAATTTCCAAATTAAAAAAAAGATAAACTGACAATCGACCGAAGCATTAAATACAAGTTTTCATTCAAAATGTTCGGGCACCGAACAATTTACAAATTAAAAAAGATTTACTGACGATGGACTCAAGTTTTTAATCAATGTTTTAACCAAAAAATGTTAGGGCACCGAACAATTTCCAAATTAAAACAAAGATTTACTGACAATAGACCAAAGCATTAATTACAAGTTTTCATTCAAAATGTTAGGGCAGCGAACATTTTGCAAATTAAAAAAAAAGATTTACTGGCAATGGACTTAAGTGTATAATCTATTTTTTTACTAAAAATGTTAGGGCACCGAACAATTTCCAATTAAAACAAAGATTAACTGACAAAAGACCAATGCATTAATTCAAAATGTTAGGGCACCGAACATTTTCAAATTAAAAAAAAAAGATTTAATGGCGATGGACTCAAGTGTTTAATCTATATTTTAAAAATGTTAGGGCACTGAACAATTTCCAAATTAAAACAAAGATTAACTGACAATAGACCAAAGCATTAAATACAAGTTTTCATCAAAATGTTCGGGCACCGAACATTTTTCAAATTAAAAAAAAAGATTTACTGGCGATGGACTTAAGTGTTTAATCTATGTTTTAACTAAAAATGTTAGGGCACCGAACAATTTCCAATTAAAACAAAGATTAACTGACAATAGACCAATGCATTTATTTAATTACAAGTTTTAATTCTAAATGTTCGGGCACCGAACATTTTTCAAATTAAAAAAAAAGATTTAATGGCGATGGACTTAAGTGTTTAATTTATATTTTAACTAAAAATGTTAGGGCACCGAACAATTTCCAAATTAAAACAAAGATTAACTGACAATAGACCAAAGCATTAAATACAAGTTTTCATTTAAAATGTTCGGGCACCGAACATTTTTCAAATTAAAAAAAAAAAGATTTACTGGCGATGGACTTAAGTGTTTAATCTATGTTTTAACTAAAAATGTTAGGGCACCGAACAATTTCCAAATTAAAATAAAGATTAACTGACAATAGACCAAAGCATTAAATACAAGTTTTCATTCAAAATGTTCGGGCACCGAACATTTTTCAAATTAAAAAAAAAAAGATTTACTGGCGATGGACTTAAGTGTTTAATCTATGTTTTAACTAAAAATGTTAGGGCACCGAACAATTTCCAAATTAAAATAAAGATTAACTGACAATAGACCAAAGCATTAAATACAAGTTGTCATTCAAAATGTTTGGGCACCGAACATTTTTCAAATTAAAAAAAAAAGATTTACTGGCGATGGACTTAAGTGTTTAATCTATGTTTTAACTAAAAATGTTAGGGCACCGAACAATTTCCAAATTAAAACAAAGATTAACTGACAATAGACCAAAGCATTAAATACAAGTTTTCATTCAAAATGTTCGGGCACCGAACATTTTTCAAATTAAAAAAAAAAGATTTACTGGCGATGGGCTTAAGTGTTTAATCTATGTTTTAACTAAAAATGTTAGGGCACTGAACAATTTCAAAATTAAACCCAAGATTTACTGACAGTAGACCGAAGTATTAAATACAAGTTTTCATTCAAAATGTTAGGGCACCGAACAATTTACAGAACTACAATATACCATATACAAAATATATAAAAGGGACTTTTTTAAGCATTAAAGAATTCACTAATGGTAAATGTTAGGGCACCGAACATTTTGTATAATTTTTTAAAAATTACTTTCTTTATTTCAAATAAGTTTTGAAAATAATAAAAACTTGATGACTTTGAAAAAAAAAAATGTTCAGCACTTTGCGAAATAAGTAAAAAAGAAACGAATTATTGTATGACTAGACTAAAGCATTAAATCTGTGTTTAAATTCAAAATGTTTGGATGTAAAACAATTTCCAAATTAAAAAGAAGAAAAGATTTTCTGACAATAGATAAAAGCATTTAAATACAAGTTTGCATTCAACATGTTATGGCACCAAACATTTTGGAAATTAAAATAAAAAGAATTACTGACAATAGATAGAAGCATTTAAATACAAGTTTTCATTCAAAATGATCCAGCACAGAACATTTTACAAAATGAAAAAAGAATTATATTCTTACAGTCTATAGCATTAAAACAAATTTACAGATATATAAATATAATTCTAACACATCTACAATTTTTCTAACATATGTACAGTATAAGTTAGTCTTCTACAATTAAAAATGTAATGGCATTTTACAGACTTTTAAAATTGACTGAAAAACTTGCAATGATGTTTAAAAAACTATAAAATTTAACTAGGTTTGATCAAACAAAACAAGAATATATTTACTAACATTGGGCAGACTTGAAATTAAAAAAAAGGCTTTCTTACATGTTATAACACAAATCAGTTTTCTAAGTTTCATGAAAATCAAGGGTTGTTTGATGAAATGCTACAAGCTTAAAATTTTGGCCAACTACTATATAACCAAGAGTAAAAATATTTACTACAATATTTATAATACCACGTTATTGAATTTCCAGAGGTACTTTTATTTCCTCCATATTTGGAGAGCAAAACATATTTACAATTGAATACATTGTCACATCAACTATATATACCATATGTACAAACAACATACATTTTACTCATATAAATAATACATGCACAAACATTAAAATAAACTAGAACTCTGAGAGTCAGATGTGTCGCCTTGTGAACAATGTAGTTTAGGAGAAAGGCCAGTACAAAAATGAAATATGAAAAATAACTAAAAAATAATAAGTGCAGAGCAGCAGTTTCTGTGTACTGCACTTCTTATCAATAAGATCTATCATTCTATGATGTTTCAAGTCCATAGCTTTCATACTTGAGGAGAAATAACCAGGACAAAAATAAAGTAAGAAAATAAACAAAGGGCAATAACTCAAAAAATAAGAAATGCAGAGTATAAGTTCTTATGCACTGCACTTTTTCTTAATAAGATCTATCATCCTATGAAGTTTCAAGTCTATAACTTTATACTTTCGGAGAAATGGCCTGGACAAAAATCAAGTATGAAAATTAACAAAGGGCCATAACTCAAAAATTAAGAAATGTAGAGTACCGATTCTTGTGCACTGCACTTCTTCTTAATGAGATGTATCATCCTATGAAGTTTCAAGTCCATAGGTTTTTTAGTTGAAGAGAAATAACCAGGACAAAATTAAAGTATGAAAATTAACAAAGGGCAATAACTCAAAAAAATCAGAACTGCAGAGTACCAGTCCTTGTGCACTTCGAGTTATTGAAAGAAGCATGCATACCAAGTTTGAAGTCAATCAGACTTATAGTGACTGAGTAATGCTCCGGACAAGCTTTAGGGCGCCGACGCCGAGAACGCCGCCGCCGACAAAAGTAACCCCTATATGTCACTTTTTCAAGGCGACACAAAAAACCATTTGATTATAAAAGCCTTGAATTAGAGTATTTGACCATGTAAATTATTCAATTCAAATTAATAAGAAAAAAAAATTAGTCCACTGTTATAATGACCAATGGTATAAGACTTATCTCCAGTTAAATGATCTTGTCGAAAACGAAATTAAGATACATTCTGGAATTAAGTCTGTGAAGTTTTCGCCTGACTTTGCCCTGAACGCAGTATCTGTCTAAGGCTATACGTTGAATAATTTGCAAAGTTTGGCTTGTTGACATCATCAATTACTTCAATTTCTGTATCTCATGGTGCCTTTGAGTGGAAATCATTCCATCCGACTTCCATTGAACTCGACATCTACCTGAAAGAAGAAAAAGAATATGAAAATGATAATGAATGGCAGCTAGTTCCAAGAATTATAACTCTTGAATGTTACCATTCTGTGGTTAATCTCCCTTGGAGTTATAAATTAATTCTGTACACAACAAACTTTTATTGAGAGGTCTAAAAGTCTAAAATCAAAATTTGAATTTCCATCATAGATCAATGGGGGCACATGAAATTGAAAGGCATGCAAAAGATAATAAAGACATATCACTGTAGGGCAGAGCATTGCTTTGTTCGATCAATTTTATTGGAAAATACACTTCACATGTTTTTCAAAGCTTCATTTGCATAAACTAAAAACTGTTTGGATATAAAGTTTTTCACACATTTTATATTGTGTTTTGATTGTTGAAACTTGTGACATCACGAAAAGGCGTTCTCTAAAACCATTTATGTTGTTATATGACAAAAAAGATGCATTATACAAGTGGTAACATGGGCAAGTCAGACTGTGACTGTAAAATGGATCGCACAGTTATATAACTTGGCAATATCATGTACCTTGTATTGATAAGTAAGTATGGAAATTATGAGTATAGATAGAATTTAAGATATATCCAACTTGCTGCTTTAGTTTAACCATATCCATTTCAAAGTCCAAGAACTTGAAAAACATTGGAAGCCAGAGTTCTACAAGATCATGTACCTTGTTTTGAGTGGTAGTGTGTAAATAATGAAGCCATTATTACAGGAAGAACTTAAGAAAAATTCAACTTGTCGTTTTAGGTTAACCACATATGGAAGGACAGACAGTTCAATTACCATATGCCCAGAGGCATTAAAAGAGAAAAATTCAGGATTTATATATAAAACTTATTACCTTTTAACACCAGTTTATGTTTTCCCTCTCTTTGTATCACTCTTATCCTGTCCAGTTTGATGTAAACGTTTTCTAAATCTGATCTGAAGACAGAAACAGAGCTTAATTATGATATAATTACAGTCAATGCGAAAATCAAAAAAAATTTCCAGCCACAAGTACTGGGATCCTTAGATTTATTTCCGGCCCTGATGATTTTTTCCCGGCCCGGACTCTGAAAGGTATTTTTGTTGGGGTGGGGGAGGGATAATGCCATAATTATAAACAAAAATATTTAGCAAATATGAATTATCAGACTCAACTATAAGATACTTTCGAAAAAAATATACAGAAACATAATAAATAAAACATTAGTATAATTCATAAGGAAACGATACATCTTTTAAAGGTTAAATTTGAAGACTGGAAGATTGGAGAAAAAATATGTTTGGTAAGGAAATTATCCGAGACAAGATGATGGCTTACATTACTTAGCAAAAACTGGTTGTATCTTGCGGTGATTTTGGTTATCTGGGTCTTTGAATACAAGCAAAAATGAAAAAAAAAAATCGATCTAGGAAGTTTTGCATATTTTAGAAATTGTTTCGAAGTGGCTTAAATTTTATTCAGACATGAGGACTGACTATTGAAATTTATCTCGGCCCTCCTGATTTTTAGTTGGCGAGGTCCGAGGACCGACAGACTTTCGCACAGACTATAATTATAAATGTTCAGTTTTGTACACATATATACAGGGATAGTAAGAGTTACAAAGACCTGCCACCTGACAGCATCCTTCTCTTTCTCAAAGCCAGATAAATCAATAGTCAATAAATGAAAATTGCAATTATTCTAAGTAAAAAGAAGGGAAATAATTATGCAGACATGGCTTTTTGGATTATCTGCTCATTATAATGCCTTTCAAATTTCGTAGTGAACAAGTATGTCAAGACTTATATCTTTGATGTGTATAATTATAATCTATATCCCCTGCACATGATTCTCGGTTGTTTATTCTTTTGCTCTTTAAAGTTATGTCCGAATAAGAAAATATGATTCTCGGTTTTATTTTTCTCGGGAACAACTTTCTTAACTGCTCAGATGAAGATGTAAGACTTATAAACTAATAAAAACATCCATAATTCTGTAAAATTGTCAACATCCTGCATAATTTACCCTTCTATGGTGCAATCAACATCAATTACAATATTTCCTAATGCAAACTTCTGATATTTTGAACTCTAAACAGGAATTCCTTGTCTCCTTATTAAGCATAATTATATTATACCGTTATAATTAATTCATATAGTAATGTAATGTTACATTTATGACACATGCACATATGCTCACAAAAAATTACATAATCTTTATCTTACCTCTGGTACTTCAGTTTCCCTCTCCATTAGCCTTATGACTTCTGGAATAACACAAACAAACTGTTCAGATTGTGTTTGTTTTGGCAAATGGTCCAGAATCCAGATGTTTCTATTCTCTTCATCTGAAAGGCACTGGTCAAACGTTCCATTTCCTATACTCTCATAAAATTGAATCCACTTATTCAACGTTGTTGGCTTTTTAAACATGTGTTGCAAATTTGTAATCTCTCTCATTTGGACAACACAGTCAATGTTTGAATAGTCCGGGACCAATCTAGTTGGTCTTCCATCTGGGACGTAACTTAAAAAGTTACCACTAAGCTGTGTCCATGGATGATCATGCTGGCCTTTGTAAAAGGTTTTAACTTCCTGATCTGATTTTGTGAACTTGTAATGAAGCGGTCTACTCACTCCACAAACTTCATTTACAGCTGGGGCAAGCCACCCTTTAACATTCATCATGTCTGTGAGTAGACCGGTTCTTGGAAGAAGAGCTAGAAGTTCTTCCAATGTCTCTGCATCTTTTTTGTGCAATGTTTCAGATATTTTACTGAATGCACAGTCAACATCTTCATGGGTGTGCCCAACTATTAGAAAGGATAAATGTACCTGTAAAAGAGTGCAAAACAGGTGATTAAAAAAATAAAACCTCTGAAATTGACAAGATCATAGAATCATGAATTCTGAATTTAAAAATCCGTCTTAGGAAAGAAATATGTATAATTGCCCAAATAATGGATGAATAGGCTCTGAAGACATGTTGTTTTAAAAGATCTAATAAGTCCAAAAGGTGTGAACATGACTGCATTAATACTGATGCTAACTTTGTAAATAAAACAAGTAAATCTGCCTCATTGCGTATCATTCATATTGGTGGAAATTAATGGTAATTTTGACTTAAAATAAATACCCGTTTTCAAATAACCAGGGAAATTATTCAAAAATGCACTTTAAAGTAAAATAATTGCCAACTAGAAATGTGTCCATAGGACACTGATGCCCCCTTACTCCACTGTTCTGTAAATCTTGTGACTCTATGTCAAATATTTTTTTGGGGCTACATGTGTCACAATTCGAAAACTAAATTTTTTTTACTAAATCAACGGCAAGAACTTTACAAATTCTGAATAAATCCATAAGCAAACCCCAATGTGCATAAGTTCATGGCTGACCTGAACATTCTTGTAAACTTTCAGACCTATAGGTCAAATATTTTTTCAGCTATGCATGAAAAAGTGGAAAATTGCACATTTATACTAAGTCAAGGGTAATAACTCTAGAAATACTGAATAAATCCACAAACAAAACCCTAGGTGCACAATTACACATGCTGACCAACATTCCTTTTAAGTTTCATGACTGTATGTTCAATACTTTTTGATCTACGCATGACACAAATTGAAATTTGCAAATTTTCACTAAGTCAAGGGCCATAAATCTAAAAATCTAATAACTCTAAAAATACTAAATACAGTGAAAGTTGGGAAAAACCAGACACTGGGAAAATCGGAACTCTCTAAATAGATGACACATAATTTAGTCCCAGATTTTGCCTTCTTTAAACTATTGCATTAAATATTGACAATACTGGAATCTGTAAAAACGAAAATCGACGATTGATAGGGGACTACGAAGTCAATACATAGATAATTACCCTGACAATACCGGACAGCGAAGGTGTGAATAATCTTGTGTACTTGTCAACTGGTTGTGTCTTATATGCTAACTGAGCGGTAACAGAACACTGATTGTCTGATTTGTTTATTATGTCTCTTTTCACAGTTTGATTTATTGTAAAGCAAAGATGTTACTGTTTTCTTAATAATTAATGCCAAAATGCGGGGTAAGGTAAAATCAGTATGTATAAAAAAGAGTTTTTTTATAATGCTTTGCTTTTGTATATTTATTTCCAAAATGGCAGCGCCACGTAAAAAGACATTTATTGGCACCAAGTTCTATTCTATTGATGAGAGCTGTCTATATATATCAAAGATAAATTAATTAAAGAGTTTAAGACAGTATAATTTTGTAAAAAAAGAGGTTTTGTGTGTAAAAAAATCAAATTGCATGTTATCTTAAACATGTTCATTTTAAACTGTGTTTGTTAAATCATTATCCAGTACCAAAATGTAAACATATACGGATATAATCAGACATTATTGTTATGAGGTTACTGTTGTATGTTTTAAATCCAAAATTTTATTGCATTTAGACATAATTTGAAAAATTTGAAATAAAACTTGTTATTTTGTCATTCTCCATCATTTCTTTATTCAGCAATAATGAATATACATACATATGATCATGAAAATGCAAATATACTGGCATTCATGGCAAGTCATTAGTCAGTACGTCCTGGAAGGGACATTAAGAAAACCTGACTGCTGAGAAAACTGGACAAAACCATCAGTTCGGAAGCTGTCCGGTTTTCTCAACTTTCACTGTATATCCACATGAAAAGACCCAGGTGCACAACTACACATGCTGATCAACATTTCTTGAAAGTTTCATGACTCTAGGCCAAATACTTTTTGATCTATGTGTGACACAACAGAAAACAGACAGACGGACAAGGGTAAATCTAACCCCCCCCCCCCCTTAAAGTGGGGGCACAAAAAACATTTTTCCCTAATATGAATAACTTTCACCTTGAACTATAAGTTATTAATCATGTACTTTTTGGAATACTAAAACCTATGCCTGAAACATCAATTTTGCCTTATCGCAGCACAATTATAGTTCCAATTGTATTGTGCACCCCATCTGATATACTATACTAGTCTAGAGCTTTGCTTCAATAATTAACATTCACTTATTTTTACTATAAATACTAGTGAGAGTTTAACACTTGAACTCCAACTTCTCCAGAACTTCAAGCTAACCATTCAATGATAAAATGAGACTTACCTCTGTGAATATTTCACATCTGATCAATAGCTCACAGAATGCTAGAACAAATTTGTTTTTGTTCTCTCGAAAACAATTGTCTGCCTGCAAGTACAGAGTAGCTGGAAGTCTGTTGCCCTGAAACCAAAAAGGCAACAAAATTTAAAAAAATATATCTAGATTCCGTTCCAAAGATCAAAAGCACAAAAATCCTAAACAGCTTTCAAACTGGGACTGACTTTTGACAACAGTGTCACTAGCAACTTTGCCAGAGCAACAAACTCCTTAAAATATCACCAAATACTTGTAGAAAGTCTGACTTATTTCTTAAGTATCATCAACATGTGGAGAGCCAAAAAAAAGTACCAAAAACATAATACATAATTAATCGAAAGGAAAAAAAACCATAGGCAATTTGAATATTGCATGTAATTTATTGATTTAAGGAATATGATAAAAACAAAAAAATAGTACTAAAATAATATCTCAGTACTTACATTTTTCTCTGATGTGTGTAGAAAAGTCTTTAGAAGGACATTTAATGTAAGATTCGGATCATGGCTGTACTGACATATATCAACAAATGTGTGGAAACCTCCATGCCGTGGTTAATTATTCCTGTGACTGTTGCACTTATAATTTGATATTTGATAAGCACTCGCTGCGGTTAAATGCAACTAGACGCCAATCAAACAAAAACGTTACTTTAGATAGAAAAAGTAAACAAAAAAACTTTCGTATCATTATAACGTATGCACTCGTGATGTTTTAATGTGAATTGTTGATAAATATTTTGGAAGATAACTTTTTATTTAATTTGATAATAAAGCTGTACCAAAATGAAATCAGCCTGGATAGAAATAGCTTCTCCTACATGCTCGTGATGTTTTAATGTGAATTGTTGATAAATATTTTGGAAGATAACTTTTTATTGAATTTGATGATAAAGCTGTACCAAAATGAAATCAGCCTGGATAGAAACAGCTTCTCCTACATGCAAGCGTTAATGTGAATGTCGATTCAAATCGTGATGTCAAGTGTATTCTAATAGTGCACATTGCACTAGTAAAATAAGTAAATGGTTTCATAATAAAAAAACAGTTTGTCCTATTTACATGCTTTACATTTCTAAATTATCACACACATACACATCCATCACAAGGACTGGGTAATAAGCAGATGATACAAGACAGTTTGCTACGTTTAAGCAATAAATGGCATCCTAACAAGATGAAATCTTCGATTAACTTTTTTGACTCTTTTTGTTATGTAAACTCGGAACGCTTTGATGCCAGCGGAGCCAAGCAGATACGAAAATATTTCGATTTCTCGTTTCAAAGATAACATTTGTCGAATTATTTAAATTGATTGGGTAAAAATCTGAAAACAAAGTGATCCCTCGGAAGCATTAATCACGCCCTAGCACCGGCATGAGCGGTACTCAATTCTCAATGGCATCAATGATCCCAATGATACATCAATGAAAAAATGTGTATATATTTCAAAGTCATTAGGTCCTTGGTGGAGTTCCTTTGATAATAAAATCAAAGAAGTATTTTGGCCGCTGCAGCCAATGCTATTCTTTTCTCTTTTACAAGATGTTTATTGAAACACAATGAGTTTTAACTTAATTTTGTTGATAACCTTTGTTTAAAATAAAATTAATGGTAAGAACATTTGAAAGCAATTCAATTATTAAAATTTGTGCATGTTGTATGGAATCAATAGAGACAGACAAATACATTGTGCAGCAAAAGGCACAAATCAGCCTGATAAATTCAATTAACCGAATTTAACTTATTATCCCTCAAAAAGTGCAAGTTTGCGTCATTTAGTCAGATAAAATCAATGTTTCTCTTGAAAGAGATCAGAAGAGCAGATAGTCGGCACTTTAAGCAGACACAATCATGTATGATAGAGCTACTTTAGTCGGCGGAAAAAATACTAAGAGAAAGAGCAACAAAGACCTTAACCACACATTAAAAAGTAATTATTACCATATTTTAATCTTTTAGACATTAAATTAAAAAGTCAAACGTTCAATTATTTTTATGCCCTCACAAAGTGGGAGCATATAGCGTTGCACTTGTCCGTCCGAGTGTCCGTCCGTCCGTCCGTACGTCTGTCAGTCCGTCCGTACGTCCTGAAATCTTGTGAACGCAACTCCTCTTAAACCGGATGGCAGATTTTGCTAAAACTTCCAGGGATGAACAACCTTAATGTGTAGATGGTAGTAAAGGAAGGAATTTTTGCTGCGACCAAATTAAACATAATTATGTCCCTTTGTTGATTTTTTCACTATATACTATGTAGAAATTTTGTGAACGCAACTCCTCTTAAACCGGATGGCAGATTTTGCTTAAACTTCCAGGGATGAACAACCTTAATGTGTAGATGGTAGTAAAGGGAGGAATTTTTGCCGCGACCAAATTTGACAGAATTATGGCCCTTAATTGATTTTTTCACTATATACTATGTAGAAATTTTGTGAACGCAACTCCTCTTAAACCGGATAGCAGATTTTGCTTAAACTTCCAGGGATGAACAATCGTAATGTGTAGATGGTAGTAAAGGAAGGAATGTTTGCTGCGACCAAATTTAAAAGAATTATGGCCCTTTGTTGATTTTTTGTTTTCAACTTGTGGCACATGTAGTCCAAAAATATTTGACCTAGAGTCATAAGATTGACAGAACAGTGGCGTGTGGGGGCATCCGTGTCCTATGGACACATTTCTAGTTTTTATAATTTTTTGCAAAAGTGCATATTCCAGGCACACTTTTGTTTTAATGCAGCTTTTTTTATGTAAAAAACCCATCGTTTTCCTAATATAAGTTCTGTCGAGTTACATGGTATTAATTAGATGTAACTTCCTTAAGTTATTTATCATTAACTTGCACTCTGGTTTCTCTATAAAATATCCGTGTATTTTAAAATGTACGATCGGTACAAAAAACTCTACAACTTGCCAGACAGCTATCAAAATGGTATGTTTCAACAATTATCACAGCCAAGAATTTTTTATTTATAGAATGTTATCTATTTAGAAAAATAAATACGCATTTGAGAACGAAAATATTGTTTTTCATTGAAGAATATTTTTCAATGTTGTATATGCTACGTAAATAGATTTTTAAAAAGAAAAATAAAGTGATGTAGTAGATTTGTGCCGTTTTTTTTACACAGTTTTGTCTGTTTCATTCCTTGAATGTTTAACTTTTCGGAAAACATATCAGTTGGCAGGAACAGTCACGTGGCAATGCCATGATATAGGTCTGAGTAAATAAAAGCATTCGTGAAATAGTATTCTAAAAAGTTAATAACTTCTCGTAATGATTCATGATTTTTTATGAATAAGCCTCAGGTTAATTTTGTTCAATTCATGTTATAAAATTTATATAAATAGTGCATCACTTGTAATGAAGTATCTATTTTAATGTAAACACACTTTAATATCATTGAAAAATAGAAAAGAATTTCAAACACATTTTTTAATAAACCATTCAAAGCATTTATATATGCCGGATCATTTTATTTGAAGGGTAAGAAGAGATGACGATATTTTTAAGTCACCGGCCGCAAGAATGATCAAGCAATTTTTCACAAGAGAACTTTAAATCATTTGTGATATAATTATGATGCTTTCGAGTTATGTAGTCACAGCAATTACAATCCGTATAAAACTTTGTTTGTTTCTTTGTTAATAACCTTTGTTTAAATAAAATAGGAACGTAGATATCAAATCTTTAACTTTGCGTATGTTGCGAGGTATCAAAGAGACAAGTTAATACTTACACATTGTGCAGCAAATGGCATATATTAGCATTTCTGCTTTCCAATCTTAGTAACTTATTTATGTGGATTTAACGTAATCGTATCGTTCAGAAAGTGCAAGTTTGCATTATTCAGTCTATCTTGTAACATCTTAAACGTCTATACTTTTAACAACACTAATTTAATAAATAACTATTTCAGTCTAAGGCAAATACTCATCAAGATATTTTTCTGCGATTCAAAATAAAGGTGATTTCAAAACAAAGCATCTTTAAACTATCGAATATTTACATTAGTTAATCAATTGCACTAAACTAGAACCTTCCATTTATCTATTTATTTACTTTTACAAAAGTACATATTTATATGTAGCATTTCCTTCACTTGAAAGTACTGGTGGTGGTGGTTTTGGTTGTATTCACTCCGGATCACGGCAATAAACCACATTGAATTTATCAGAGCACAGCTTAGCCACTGCATCGTCCCTGGGCAGGCTGTCAAAGCAGTTTACCAGTACTACTTGCACTCACGTTCGCAAGGAACTGAATACTTCATGTACATGTCAGAACAGATTTACAGTGCGAATGACCGTAGTAAGGATTTCATGATCAATCACAACAGAAATGACCTGCCAAATCCGGAAATCGAATCCTGGTCGCCCGATTCACGGTCCAACACTCTATCTATTGAGCTAAACGTGCGGCTATATGAAAGTACTTTTTGTCTAAAATGGTATAATATTTTACTTCTATGTATCCACTTCCCACTATTATTTCTTATCAGTTTGCACTTTTGTACTTTAAAGTGTTTAAAGAGATGCATCACAAATCCCCGAATATGTTAGATGAGTAAGTCAGTTCCACAACACGTGCTATTAAAATGTCATGTAACCACATGTTTCCTATCTAGCCAACAGATAAGCATTTGATTACGAAAAACATTTTATTTTGCATTGAATGATGAATTATTTTCTACGTTGCAATGTGTTTTTACAGTTTTACAAAGGTTGAAATAAAGGATTATGCTATTAATATATTTTCCACACACGGATTTTTCTGTAAGTTCAGCACATATAAAAAACATTATCTAGCTCCAGTTTATGCTAAGAGTTTCAGGGAAGTTCAGAAAAAAGAAATGAAAGATATTCAGCTCCTGTCTATCTAACATACACTGTTATGATAATATAAAGATATAACCTCATCTGACCTTTGCAACCTGGGGGTCGTTCATGTCGAGATGTCGAGATGTTACGGCTTAGTGCACTTTTAAAGAACTTAGAACATGAATGAGTGAACGTATGAATGAATGAATAATAGAATAAATGAATGAATGAATAAACGAACGAACTAATGAACGAACGGACGGACGGACGGATGGATGGATGGATGGATGGATTCACACTTTAAGCGTATGTCAGTTTTACGCTTTTAACTTGTACTTAAAACACGTTGATTTTGTTGCCGTTGAATAAATATATTGAAATGTTTTAACTTAACTGTTACATGTAAACACCGAGACCTTCGCATTATAGTTTGGTTGTCGCACACAAATAAATGAAATAAATGAAAATAAACAAAGATTATTTAAACACGTTCATCATAAATAATATATATGTTTCCGGGATATAAGATAAGAAAATATACATTTCAATCATAATTTTTGTTTATGTACATTTATATAAGTTTTTACAATAAAATGTCTTATGTTTTATATAAAAATAAATACTAATGTTATTTTATATCATAATGTATATTATCATTATTTACCTTTTATAAATGTAATGTCAAAAAGATAACATAATAATATATGTTTTAGAAAGATATATATGTCTGCTTATGAAAATGAGTTATGGTTCGCATTAGAAAATGATTCCCCACACTGAAAGGTTTATCAAGTTAAGGTATGAATCATGGATATGTTTAATACCCGTAAAATTATATATTTCTATTATTATATATTGTTTATGACAGTCAAGTTGACTTTAATAAACAAATTACTCAAATACTGCTGTAACAAAATCCGTCAAAGATACTTAATTGTAATGAGATAATGTCGTTGTTTATTTTGTATCTAATTTGAAAAAAATGCATTATAATGAAAATGATATGCCAATGATAATAATCATATACATACACTCAATTTTTCAATGATTAAAAACTGTATTCTTAATAATTTGAGATGATCAAAATGTCTATTCAAAAAGTAACTTTATCTGTCATAAACTAGTTAAAAGAATAATTTTTAAACTGTAAAGATTTATTACAAATTTTAGGATACGAATCAATTTTTGAACCACATTTGGGATGTTTAAATATTTCCTTTTTTTTTATTTTAAATTTTTTTCAAAAATTTTTTTCAACAATTACGGGTTTCAGTCAAAGTATGTTTAAATCAGGTTTTTTAAAAAATTAAAAATTAAGGGGATAGAAGGCGTAAGAAATGGGTGATATAATGAGCCCACACCAAATCCCGTTTCACAAAGGGCCAAATTAACTTTTTTTTACAACAAAAAGATGGCATCGATGTTTAGGAAAAAATTTTATAGCTGGGAAAAAGTGAACAAATTTAAAAACAATTTTCCTTGGGCGATGAAAGGGTTTAAAAACCACTTATTTATTTGAAAAAAATGGAAAAGATTTTAAATTTTTACAAGTTTACAATAAAACCCCCGGGATGAATTAGCAAAAAAATATTTTATTTTTGCAAGCATCCCAAAATAGTCGTAAATAAATGACCACTATGGAAGAGTATTCGCATCGAATTTATGCAAATATGAGTGTAAATAACAACATGAACAACATAGATTTATATTGCAAATTCTTATGCCATATGTGATATAAGCATGGTGAAAGATTTATCTCAAAGTAATTATATCATATCCCAACAAATATGCTTGGCAGTAAGATAAGTAAGTAGGCAGATTTGTGATAATAAAGTTAATAATTACTTAAATATCTTAAATTCGATTGTAATTTTAAATCGGATTGAATATATATATATATATATATATATATATATATATATATATATATATATATATATATATATATATATATATATATATATATATATATATATATATATTATATATATATATATATATATATATATATAAATTTGGAGAAAATAAACGTTCATACAGTGCTAAAGTATAAATACCCAAGTACTTTCGGCGTATTATGCCTTCATCAGGGGTGTATTACATGTATAATGTGCACACAATCGAGCACAAAATCTCAATACGTGTGTACTGTATAGTATCAAAAATTGAACTGAAACACAGTCGCTAGAAAGGTGATAAAATTTCTTATAAAACACACTCATTCTTGCCCATTCCTGACAAACTTAAAAACCTAACTTTAGTCATCAGGCGGTGTCGGGGAGGGCTATTTTCCCCTTGCCTGAGAGCTTCGTTTTTACTTTCACCTTATCGTAAATTTCCACTTCGTACAACATCATACTGTTTGTAACTTGCATTTTCTTACATCATACTTATAGTAATAAAAACACAAAACGCCCTTATATGTGAAGTTTTATTTTTTTAGTTTATATATTTTTTTTCTTTTAAACGATATATTTAACCGAGTTTATGCCATATTGACCGCAGGCTATATTCTCTTTTGTAAAGTACTACACAATGACCATTCAATAACGGTCTAGTCATAATCGATGTAATTTTATCACCTTTCTAGCGACTGTGTTTCAGTTCAATTTTTGATACTATACAGTACACACGTATTGAGATTTTGTGCTCGATTGTGTGCACATTATACATGTAATACACCCCTGATGAAGGCATAATACGCCGAAAGTACTTGGGTATATATACTTTAGCACTGTATGAACGTTTATTTTCTCCAAATTTATTATTATTGTTTTTTTCCACGTTCTTGTATCCTTCTTTGGATCCAGTGTTTTTGAAAGGTATTTTGTAGATGCAAATATTTTTCACAAACCTATATATATATATATATATATATATATATATATATATATATATATATTTATATAATAATTATTTACTCATTTCTGAAAAAATTCTTCTAGATGTAAATAAAACTGTTGAATACATCCCAAATGAAAAAAAGAAAAATCTCTAGAAAATTGCCAATTTAGATAAACAACTATTACTATAAAAACATTACGTGTTATATTCTAGAAACTTAAAATTTGTGTACTTTTTATTATATTAATCTTTCGACAACAACACATTCATTCTAAAAAACATTATATTTGATATCATTAATTACTGTTAAATGCTGAGAACTGCTCGACGGCATATTGTATTAAATTTACTACTTTTTTTATTAGATTGGCACTTACAAATAACATTTTTTACGGAATGGAACATGCAACATGCTATTTATCGTTTTAATGCTTTAGCCTGCAACGTACACAACGGAAAATATGATATTCTTAATGTGGATATAGACAACATTCAATTTGATAGAAACGCGGCTCATTTAACTTGTACCTCTAGAATTTTAGGCAAATTGAGATAAAAACTATGTGTCACGGATCTTTACACGACTTATTTATAATAAATTATCAAAGCTGATTTAATATAACTATATTAGATGTAAGGCGACGCCTTTGACATTATGCATGAAAGAAACCAGAAAGTAGTGCTTTGATTTCCTGTCATGAGTTAAGATACTTGCCTACATATATCAATCTACCTTGCAATACTAACTAACTATATTAAACAATATCACTCCTAAGAGAGAAGCGAAATAAAAAAGAGAGAGTGTTCAAGTGGTAATTCGCATATTATAGTGTAAAGGTTTTGTAAATATTTATAGGCAGTATCATATAGAGAACTCGTATGAGTGCTATTATACATATATGTTTTCCTTAGTTTTAGATAGAACTGTTTAATACCCTGAATATCCTTACTATAAAGTAAGTGAATGTCCGGCACAGTAATAAATTTTCACATAATATACCTGCAATGTTTCCAGCAATGTTACCGCTGTGTAAAGCATGCATTATTACAAAGGCTTTACTTTCACAGAATACTTAATTGCTTACTATTACAAAGACTTTACTTTCGCACAACACTTAATTGCTTACTTATATAACATTTAGAGATGCTTAGAGGTTCTATTAAATGTCTTTGCCCCGGAGAATACATGTACTCTTAACTAGGTTCTTTATTAAGAAAAGGCTCAACAATATTACTATCATTGCGCTTTGTTTGCAATAATATACGCACCTGGTATACTTAATTTACAAATATAAGTTATAAAATGCACACATATCAAATACACTAAAGCCTTTAATAGTAATAAATGTGAGAATATTTACATCAAACAGCAACAGATTATGTTAATATCTTGAAAATGAAGTAGTTAAATACAGTTATTTCTTAATGATTTGTTTGGTACTTTTGTATCATAGATAATGTGATTATACTTGTAATACTTATGTTACAATACTTTGTCTGCAAGCATATTTTGTTAAAGTCGTCCACTGTTTCATTGTAGAGTGAAGAAACATAATAAAACGTTGTAAAAAACTAACCATATTAACATGCGGTATATATATTTCGATTGTTTTTTTAATAAACTTTAGATTTAATAGTTTCTTCAAAGGAATTTTCAAAGGATAAACCGCGAAAGAAACAAACTATAATTTGTTATCAATTTGTCTTTATTATAGATTGACTCTAAATTGAATCTTATTTAATAGATTGATAAATGCAACAAATTATTTCTTCCAAGGACTTCAAATAAACAAGAACAGGATGAGTACTACCTTTTAAAGTTACAACATTATGTTCATACGTACGAGTAATGTGCAAAAAGTTAATTGCTAATGATTCATTCGCAGGTCTAGTTAACTAACAAAGTTTTATTGATATAATATCTTACACCACCTGACATAACAGACGTTATAAAAAAGTCTAGCATTCATCATTAACAATGTTATTTTTTTGTATAGACCTTAACGCTAATGATTGTCTGTGCGTTTTATTGTTCAGTCTTTGATTGTAACAGGTGTTCTGTTTTTTCTGCTGTAATTATTTTAAATGAAGTATTTCGGCTACAGTACAATAATTAACTGTTGCGTATACTGTAAGGCGGTGTGAAAAAGATTAACAAGCACATAACTAAAAGTGCACTCCGTGTTGCTTTTATTTCTAGGATAGCCTTGACATTTAAAAGTTATGAAATGAGACATTTGTTAAATATCTTGTAAAATAATTAACAATGTTGATACGATTAAATAATCGTAATAAGCTTATAAATAAATAAAGATGTTCTAAATATCAAGACTTCGTCATTAAGATATGTTGAAACAATACAATTGTTCATTGTGGTTATTCTTTATCTTTGCATCATTATGCCCGATTAATTCTCTTTTCCCTCGGCAGTGTAATGAATGCATACAGATAATATGAATCAAAAGAAAAAACACTTGTTATTGCTTTTATGTCAGCATCTGTATAAATATATTTTCATTGAAGTGTAAAAATATCATAATTGTTAACTCACGCATGTCTGAAATCATTCGGATTATCTAAATATTTATTAATACAAATGTAGCAAATGAGTATGTCTTACATTGCATATATCAAGCTTTTATAGTATAAGTTATTCCTGAAGTTATATGAGGCACCGGTTGTAACTTTTTAAAAAGATAACTCATGAGCTACCAATATATTCTTAAATGCAAGAATAACAACTACAAAAAAGTTTAAATGAATAAAGTAAAGACATATATTTCGTTTTGTTAATTTCTTATCTGGAAGAACTCTTGTTGAGATGCATCATTTTTCAGTAAATAAGATAACAATATTAGCTTTTAAGTCCTTATTTAAGTAGATAAATATTTGTAATAAACAAAATGCCAAACATTACGGGATGGTTAGTTCCGAATAGGCTTGTACAACCAGTACAGTAAGTCTTTAGTTTTAAGAATATGTTAACTTAAATTTGATTTCATATTGTTTTATTATACGTGTAAAACTACACTGTTAATATTCCGACAAAGCCTTGTTAACAGAGATACAATAATCAGTAATTCTGCAATTTTACAGAAATGAATTTAATTTGAAACAATCTGGAATCTAATGACAAGTACCTTCTACTACTGCAGAAAAAGAAATGCTAAGTTTAATTTTTGTTGAGACAAAAATACTTTTGTTGCAGAAGTCTATTGAAATCTAAACTTTCTTATTAAATATGTATAAGGGAATGAACAGACTACAAAGCCGCACTTCCTATTCCCATCAACTTAAGTTTGTGTTTTCTTAAAAAGTCTGCCAGGAATTTTTATGCAATGTGAATACTGTAGTGAGTAGAGTTTGAATTATCTTTGAATTTTTTAGCCTCACTTCAAAACGTAGTTTTAAATGCATGCAGCTTGCCGGCCGTTGGCATAAAACGGGGACAGCAAATAAAAAGTGTATACAGATTATATCTACACTATTTGGATTGATGGAAATTTTAGAAAATTGGGATCAGCCTTGAACTTACCCCCTGCACATCTTTTAGCATATAAATTAATTATACATCAAATCTTTTATCTCTTCTGTCATGGATTTAACAAATTGCCATACATGCTATAAACGATACCAGAAATGTATATTTTGTTCCAGTTCAAGACATCTTATCAGCACAAGACATGTTGATAACTTATGTAAAATATTCATAGGTTTATTGTATTTCTATTTCAGTCCAAACATTTTCAGGATCTAAGAGGGAAAAGCCTTGGCAACGATGTATAGAGCTAGACTTCATACTGTTTTATAATCTCATTCTCAATATGTGCATTTCGATACCGAAGTCCTTTAAAATATGAATGGACTGTTCCAGTTTTTAAAAGAATCAGAGCAAACTGGTACACGAATCTAGTAAGTTATGATTTAGTTTTAACTTAATATATGTTTCTTTGAATCACTCTCTAGTTGCCCAAGAGGAACGCGTAGACTTATAGATTAAGCAGTGAAGACATACTGAAACCAAAGTTTTGATACATGCATGTCCAGTTTATGGAAAACGTTTTTATCGCATAATAAAGGATGAAACTATTGTGTTGTTCACAGTTGATATAATCCTTTATACGTTTCTTGATCAAATTTAAAAATTCAAAGTTATGTTGGAAACTGTCATCAAACTTTTTTAGATGTTTGCAAACCAGTACGTATATATTCTCGATTTTTAATCACATAGCATTATGACGCTATATTCAACTCACACACATTGCTTACATTCAACAAACTGATTATGTAGCAAGTGTTTTGCCATAATACCAATCTAAAAGAGATAAACCTTCTAAAGTTTATATGGACTCAATAATTATCTATATTGCACGAGACAGATTTAATTCATTTCTTATGTGTGCCAAAGCAAAAAAACAACAAAACAAATGTAGTTTATTGTAAATATGACAAGATTTTCTTTCATTTTAGCAAAGCCTTTAATTTTATCGTGTCACAGATAATAGAACATTATTTCATTGATGGGCGCTTTTCTGAAACTGCCCAGTTATCCATCTATTTTGTTTATTTTTATTTTCAGGTCCTTGTGATGATCAACCAAAACTATTTCTGGAGCCTTTGTATTACATTTAAATAATAATAACAACAATAAAAAGCAGGAAACCAACAAGACTTTGTTCTTAAACAGTTTTGCTCGTAGATTTTGTTAGCGTTTTATTATATGACAAACATAAGAACACATTTCGTTGTAGAAGAAAAAGGCAGCCGACGAAACAATTTTTAATTTTGGAATGAAACATCGTCACCAGAAACAATTTTTCTTTATAAAACATAATAACATCTAAAAATGTAGTTCTACTATAAAATGACTTCCCATTTTTTTTATCAAAATTGTTTTTTAAGTTAAATATTTCTTAAAGCAGCATGTCTCCGAATTTATGCTAATTATCATGAAATTTGTAAAATGTATTCGAGTAAAATGATGTCTAGTGAACAAAACAAATAATTTACACATTACAAACGGCACTTAAAATGTACAGTTTTTTTCTTGAAACATTTTGGTTCATCTGGATTCCTGCAGCTTTCTAGAATAGGTACTACGATAAAATAGCGTATCGTTGAATAAAGTTCTGCATGACAGTTGTCAAATTCCTAACTATGTTTCAATTTGGGTTATCGAGGTTAAGAATCTTGCGTTTGATTTATTTGCATGTTAAACGATTTGCATGAGTTAAGTTCAATGCTGTTTTCAATTTTCTTATTAATTCAGATATTCTAATTAATGTTGAAAGAACCTGTTTCAACTATATACAATTGATTTCGTTTAATTGGGTTTCATTTTCACGAGTTTCCATTGTAGGCCTGTTAGTGCCAAGTATAAAAAAGTTTCAAACAAATATTAGATAAATTAGTCGTGCATGTTCTCTTATACCTATCTTATAAATGCACTGGATACCTGGTATTCATTTAAAGCATGACATATAAAACAAAGGTTGTGAATGCAGTGAGATTTGGTCTGTTTATGGTCGACAATTATTGTTTATACATACAGCTGCACTAACTCGTTAATACCTGTTTTGTGCATCATCTTTCATTTATATATTACTAAGAATATCACTTAAAGTATATTGATTAGTTCAAGTTTGTTAAGCAGACTGCATTTAATTAGCAAAAGAAGAGAAATCAGTAAAATTGCTTTCTTTCAATATGATAACTTCTGTTTGATGCAAACTTTCATTGATTTTCCCATGCCCTTTCGCATCTTTTTATTGCATTCTACCATTTTGACATAGCTCATAGAATATTAAGTGAATCTTTGAAGTTCGTTTGACGCGGCCATATTGAATTGTTTGATCGGTTGCAGCCTGTTTATGAATAACAGTTGTTAATGCAAGCTACCGACAAAGCCCACCTCTCTCTCATAGACCCCTGCACTAGCTAATGTAAATAAACAAATCAAGTTTAAATGTAAGTGTTAATTGTGATATTTCAAATTCAGTCACATTCGCCTTAGTAAAATAAAGTGTGTAAATGGCTCATGTCTATTTAACATTTGCTTAGCAACTCAGGTCTAAATAACCTTGGGTTAGCGGCTAAGGGCTATATAACCTTCGCTTAGCGGCTAAAGCCTATATAATCTTCGCTTAGCGGTTAAGGTCAATATATCATCCGCATAGCGGCTCAGGTCTATTTGAGCTTATAACCGTTTAAACTTGACCATAATCAATTATAATCTGTTAAAAAACTTTATAACTGAAAACAAGAAAATCTCAATTGAAATGATTTGATTTAATATTATACAAATGGAAGGTTTTTTTTTATTTTATCTGGAAACTTTCCTAGCAATTCATACATTACACATTCTGTATTTTTAACAGAATAAAAAAAAAATACAACAAAAACGCAAAGAATCATAAAAAAACAACACAAAAGTTACCAAAAAATGAACCCACATGCACAAAACAAATAACAAACTAGTAAAAAAGGAGAAAACAACAACACTTTTTAAAAATAATTCTAGATATAATTATATTTATATAAGGTATATTCATCACAATTAAATCATCATGTAACTTACCAATCAGTTGATACCAGTATCCGATCGTATGTATAGAAAGGTATATCATTTGTGCGGGTATGCTTCGTCGCCAAAAGTTGCTTTCTTCGACAAAGTACTGGCAGAAAATTATTCCTTTATACCTTCAGATTATAAACAATAAAACAAGGTCTTCCCCCTCCTGTAAATCACATGACATCTTACATAAAACTCAATCAAAAAAATAATATATGAATTAAGAATTCAAGTTTCAAATCCAATTCGTGCTTATGTTTTTTTCTTGTATGCTTCTAAATATCTTGCTATAATCAAATATTAAAGTTGTTATGTTAACTTGGCATTTTACCATTCTTCTATGAAAATATTACCAACAAAGACCTGTTTATTTGGATACTATATTTTACAATTATGCAAATAAACAAAAATAAACTTAGTTCGACAAATGCTTGAAACAAGTAGGTTTTTCTTTTCTTTTCGATTTATTTTGCATGTACCTAGAACGAAACTTATACTTTATTTGCGAATTGTTACAGCACTGATTACAATATAAATAAATATAAAAAATGTAATAACATATGAGCGAATTCAGTAAAAAATCAAATGGGTATGAAAGATTAAATGTGTCCGTAGTACTCAGGTACTTTTTGTTAAGACTTTGACATTCCTTGCCATTGACACAAAGTAGATACAGTATTTTGGGTTTTCCCTAAACAATTGCCGCGTTTCAATGCAATGATAAACGGGCATACATAACAAACAGCTCATTAATTCAATATCAAGTGCTTTCAACAGACTGTAAAACTGTTTACCTAATCTTATCTTATATATTTTAATGGATAATAAATGCTGCACTCGTTCTTGAAAATTTGAAAATATCATGCTGCGTTTAAAAGCAAACATGAAACTTAACACAAACATAATCAGATGATAAACTAAGTAAATAAAATGTTTTCGTGATATATTAACTAACATTCTTTTCACGCTGCTAATGCGACAAAATATCAAATCAAATTACCTTCAAGGTCAAGGGCAAAAAAAGCCGTCAAGGTCATGGACATATTAAGATAGGGGGAAAACAACACTTTTTTATCTTTTATAATAAGTTAACCTGAACCGAAATTGCCTCACTGACTAGCAACTCCAGGAAGGTCCAAAAGCCTAAAAAGAAATTAAAAAATGAATTTTGTAACATAGATCAGCTTTGGTACTTAAAACAGAGAAAAATGCACAAAAGATAATTAGAAATAAACGCAATAATAAATTGGAAATCTTATTTTTTTACGCTATTCTTAGTCCGATATGAGTGCAAAGCGTTGCAATTCTTTTCGATTTTGGGTCATATTGCATAATTAGAATAATTACTTAAATTTAACACCCGAGTTATTGACATAGACCTTCATCAAATGGAATATTTATTTTAAACATTTTCAAGATATGAGAAAAGCACTTTTAAATTATTTCAAATAGCGTCCTGAATAGGAACTCTACTGCGGTACAAAAATCCTAGTATTAACATAAAATTTCAATTTCTATCAAAGATTAGGTTTGGCATTTAAAACAGAAAAAATATGCAACAGATAATTAGAAATATACTCAGATATAAATTGAAAATCTTATTTGTGTACTATCTTTAACACGATTTGATTGAAAGCGTTGCAAAGGGTCACTTTGCACAATTAGAATAATTACTGAAATTTTGCAATCAAGATATTGGCCTTGACCTACATCAAAAAGAACATTTATCTAAAAAATTATTTAAAGTCCCGTCATGCCAAAACAACTTCAGTGCAGACCTTTTCCTAAGGTTATGGCCGGTTAATGTTTATTCTGAAAGTGTAGCATGCTCCTGTTTAAAAGTTCATACTTACCTATTAAAACCCGTTTGATTTATTTCCATTTACACTGATGTATTATTTCATACACTCACGCATCCACACATAAACGCATGCAATTACAATATCGACTATAACGTATGTGTCGGAAAATTCATTTTGAAGGGGGCTAGTAGATAAAAAAAAGTTTTAAACCACCAGACGCAAGGGTGTCATCAAGCTATTAAATTATTTCATGACCAAGCGCAATATTTGATATATGTACTTAAAGGGACTCCACTGTGGGTTTTTACATAAAGGGACTGAAAATAGTTTTTTCGACATTAATGTTCAGTTTGATGTAGGTCAGAAACAATTTCTTGTGTGCAAAATTTCAAATCATTCGCTGATTCCGTTTCTCCACAATAATTCTTCTTTTCGGAATAATTGTGAAAAATTACCTAAATTTGAAAAGCGTTGCACTAAAATTAGTCTAAGAAGAGCACAAAGATATGATTTTCAATTCATTTCAGGGTATTTTCTTACTTTTTCATATTTTAATGTATTGAGTTGATCTATATAAGAAAGTCAAATTTAGTGGATTTCCGTTGAGTTCTTTAAATTAATTATACACAATCACATGTATAAGAATTAAGCTTTAGGGTTATGATACAATCCTGTTAAAATTTTTTAATGACGACCTAGAAAGTGTCATGTCTTTAGAGGTAATATCAGTTTGCTTCTCTTTTGACACGATGTTTATCGGAAAGAAAATGTTAATATTTTGTTTATTTGCAGAACACATTTGTAAAAAGAACCCTTCTTTAAATTGTCAAACAAGAGATTTTAAAAGTTATTCCGTCTGTAAACTTTCCGCATGTTAAGTGGTATCAAGATAGACAGAAATGCTCGCAATTTTTTCTGAAGGATGCATATATCAGCAAGTTTACATTACAACCCAAGCAATACAATACAATTAAATCTAATTTACTTCAAGAAGTGCAAGTTGCATTATTTAATCAGATAAGAACAATGTCTGTATTTAAACATCAATGAAGTACACCGGTTTGCACTTTGGACACGGAAGTTGATTACAATAGCTTAAGATAAAACTGAATTGAACTATTTTACTAGGTGGGGCAAGCAGAAAATCCTAAAGCCAAACCTTATAGAAGTAAAAGTTATCATTACAAAGCAATAAGGAACTAAATAATTAGGGACAAAAAAGATAGTTAAAACATTAGAAAAACTCATGGTAGTAGCTTCTTATATTACAACAATATTTTAATTTTACATGTACACATGTCGGCGACAGCAGCGCACTCCAAAAAAAGTTATTGACGCCAACGTCATGATAACATACAACTTGTGCTGTAACTTTACATGGTCAATGACTGTTACTGCTTCTTAAAGTAATGTCAATTTCCCGTCTATCACTAAATCTCTTATGCCACTTAAACACTAATAATGATATATAAATTTTCTCGGATCGCCTGCTGATTTTGTTCAAATGTTTGTGTAGGTCTCATTCCCAAATTACGAAAAAAGTCCACGAATTTTTGGATAATCCCTCGTATAACATTGCTGCCGTGACGCTGAACCGTAAAAAATCTCACAAAACTATGAAAGATTTCCATAAAAATATCAATACAACTAAATTGTGCACATTTTGTTTTAATTTATTTCTGTTTTTGCAAAAGAATATATTTCAGGCACATTCTTGTGTCACTGTTATGATAACATGTTAAAGTATTTCCTTCCATCGTAATTCTCTCTTAGAAAGAAACATTCTAAGATCTGATCTGTTTTTTGCCTCTTTGAAGAAGAAGTGGGCAGTTACTTACGAAAACAAAAAAACATACATTATTATCAATGGTATAGAAGCAGCTATTACCAAAACAACCAAAAAATCATCTTTTAAACAATTTCAATTTCAATTTCAATATTTATTTGGCATAAACATATACAATGTTCATCGCCAATACACAACTGTATGGCGGATATAATGTACAATTGAGAAAAGTATGTTATTATAACACGTTCATCATAAATAACATACTTGTTTCGAGGATATCAGATAAGAAAATACATTTAGATCATAGTTTTTGTTTATGTACACTTATCATGATTCATAATAAATGTCTTACTAATATAAAATTATTTCTTGATTTATTTTATACCATAATGTTTTATATCATAACATATCATATTAACATTCTTTAATGTAATGCCTAAAAGATAAAATAATAAAATATATTTCAGAAAAGATGGGTCTGTCTTGTCATGAAAAAGGGAATAATGGTATGTGTAACAAAATGACCCTCCACATTGAAGAGTATATCAAGATAAAATTTTGAATTATGGATATGTGATAACATATTTCATACGGTTTTTTGATATATGCTATACTTCATGTCAAATTGACATTTATAGGGCATTTACCTAACAACTTTAACGTAAATGTCAGTCAGATATACTATCCATAGATCTAATTTGAAACAAACACCGAATAAATGTATTTACAGTGGAATTTAGATTCATTTAAATTACCTACACACACTTATTTGCAACGCTTTCAGACAGCAATTTGAACGGAAATATCTATTTCAAAATAGAATCACATTCGAAATACTTGATTGGCATTAACTTTAATAAAAATACTATATTATATTTCAGATACCTATACGTAAGATAACGATAAATCAAAGTATGTAATATCAGGTCAAAAAGATAATGTTCAGAGATATACACGTCAGGAAAGATGATATGAAGAGCCCACATCAAATCATTTATAAAGAGACACAAATTCAGAAGAAAAAAAGAATTATGTGCCCAGCCATGACGAAAAGCTCCCGCAGTGTATATACCTGAAAAAATCAATATACTTTCGGCAGCAAATGACTTTTGTGTATTAAAAGGGAGTGTGTGGTTATTATTGAGTAAAGCTAGAATAAAAATTGAAATAATTTGAAAATATACATGCTACCTTCTTCGACGCTTTTATCTGAAAGAGACACACACCTAGCATGCCGCTCAGCTTCTCATATAGGTGCTAAAATATATCATGAACGTTGAAGTAACCAATGGGCCCGTTATAATCTCTGTTTACGATTGAATAAAGAGTTCAATCTATAGCGGTGGAACTATATATTGTATATCCCTATTAATAATAATGACAGTTCTGTTGAAGGGACTCCTCTAAGGTTTCTTAACATGACGGGACAGAAAATATGTTTTAAGATTAATGTTCCATTTTATTTTACGCTTTTCATAAAAAGTAGACTTAGAATAGTACTCAATCGCTATTTTTAATATATTTTTGAGTGTATTTCTTAATTATCTTAATATATCTTTCTGTCCTAAATGCCTCATTGATCTATGCTTGATATTCAAAATTATGTTTTAGGCTTTTTGAAATCAGAGGAGTTCCTTTACAGCTTTTGATGGTTCAATATCTGAATACTTTAGAATTATCTGAATACTTTAGAATTGTCAGTTTAAATTTAAGAAACGTTAATACAAGAACATTACATTCAATATTTTTCAAATGCATAATAAGAAACTTGAAATTTGTTCAGCATTTATTCACTTCATTATGTTAATACTTTAACACCGACATGTTTATTTGTAATTCACTTATATTTTATATCACTTATTATTGCTATCTGTTGAGAAATGCTCGATGGCATTAGACATTACTTTCCCCTTTTCTCTTTTATTAGTTTAGCACTTAAAAATAACACATCATGCGAAATGGAGCATGCTGTAAATTAGAGCTATGGTATAGCCTGCAGGAAAATTGTCTTCTTTTTGAAGCAAATGCTCAAATTATGTTACAAACAAACGAACTATACGATTATCGCTTTCCTGATGTTAGATGGCTCGAAAATATGTAACAAGAAGTGACGGTCTACTTTAATATAATATTATCTAATACAAAGTAAGTAAATAAAAACAATGAATATACAAATAACCGACATGTAAGGGAACGCGTTTTATATACCTCTAGAGATAGTAATTAGAAATAAGATATTAAAAGGTTATTGACATATGTAAGTTCAATGCCTTCGTGTTCACTCGATAGTTTAAATATGCATAAACATAAAATAATTGTCAATATAATAAATGGATTTGTCTTTAAAATACGTAAATGTTTAAGCAAGAGGTTTATTCAATCAAAGTGGCCTTTCAGAACATTATTAACCTGTCTCTTTATAAAATATGTTTTTCAATTAACCACTGACCAATTCTAACTGCTTTTGGGATGTACTGTCTTAAAATGACACTCACATCAATTTTATGGTACTAGCCAAGGATACTGTAATCATGTCAAGCACGATTATAACTCAGGTCAATGAAACAACAATCAAAATATGTTCCGTTTGAACGATTTCAATAGAATATTAATTGCATATATTGTGTTCCGATCGAAAGCTTAGAGTTTAGAATGAACTAGTATTAAAGCTACATGTTTCCAGATGAGCCAAAATATTAAGATAAAGTAATCAATGAATGGCTTAGGTGAAATAATATAATATCATTTTGAAATAAAATGTTTTCATGCATCGATTCTTCATAGTCATGCATTCATACCCTGTTTTGTACTTGGAAATGTTCCAAACATAGCAATAATGAAATGGTCATCAAAAACGGGCAAATGATGTTGAGACGATACACTAGAACTGTTTCCTTTGTAAGCACATAGGTAAGAAAGAAATAAGGAGAACTAAAGTTATTGAATGCTGTACAATCAACAAGCACTTCACATTACATATTTAGATAGGCTAGAAAGACAGTTAAATATTTTATGCTTGGCGTTATTGCACCCGTTTATGGATTAAATCATATACAAGCATTATAGTAAAACCTGTATTAAAGACCATCTCCGAATAAGGTACACCTTGTACATTAAGACCACTTTTCGACAACCTGTTAGTAATTAATTAAAGCAGAGTTACTTTTCAGTGAAAGACCAACTGTCTATACATGCAATATTCGGTCTCTCCTCATAATGGCTTGTATTCACAGGCTTGACTGACTGTATTCTTTGATACGGCAATATAAATTGGATAATAAAACAATGGAAACCCAAGTATATCATTGCATAATTATTTGCAGGTAAAACGTATTCTTCTTAACTGACTTACAAGATTTGATTGAAAGTAAAGCTAAGAATGTTACTTTATTTATAAATTGTAAAAAAAATATGTAAGAATTCCTTTGAGAACAAACTTGATAGGATGAATAAAAATCTTGAATTTTATGGTCAATGAAAAACAATAATAATGCAAAACAATAAAAATGAAGATTAAAAGAATTATTCACAATGTCAATAAAGTAGCAAATTAATAAACACTGAGCTATCAGTTTACACTGAAATGTTCCATTCACTACTTTTCAAAACCAATCACAGATACAGTTTGAAACATTATAACACAAACAGTTATGTCAGGTTTAGGTAGAACTTTATTCGATGAATGGAAAATAAGCCATTACAAATTATTAAGCATATAGCAAAATATCTTAACATGATTAATTTTGAATTTCCAGAAGCATGCTTATATGTTTCAACGAAGGCATCTGTACTGTTTACAATTTAAGTTCATCATAAAAGTGTTATAAAAAAGAAAGTAATAATACATCAATTTTTGTTGTTGAATAATTCATTTAATATCTATATACATAACGCCCTCATAAGCACACAAACAAGTAATAAACACAAATGATATCGCCAGAACATGATTGGTTTGTCTTAAATAAATGATATAATATTTAATCTACATATACAAAGTAAACTTGTTTTATTGATATATTTACTACATACCAAAACTCTAGCTGTGCAATTAACGTGTACCCTGTTTGAAATATTTATTGTATTTTATAGATATTGACAACAAAACATGACAAGCCAGGCGGAAATATTGAGGTTAACGATGTTGACCTCAAAATAACCTAACACCGAGGTGATTCAGAAAATTGTATTATTTATGACAGAACATTTGCCAGATGCTTTATTGCCACTTCTTTCCATGATTATAAAAAGCTTGTGTCTATACATCATTCTGGCTTGCCAAATTTAGTTTAACAATATTTAACAAAATCATAGACATAAATAAAGTATGAGAGTTTTCAAGCAATATTTCATATATTATAACATTGTTTGCTCTTATGTATTGTAAAATAAGTTTCCAGTGTAAGATATATAGAAACACAGTAGATAATTTATTTCAATGGCTAACATTTTTTGTAAGATGAATTTATCACCTTTTCAAAGAATTGTGAATGTCGGGCACAAAAATAAATTACTATACATTAAGATGTTTTACCGTTCATGACAGGCTTTTAACACGACTTATCTAAAAGTGCATACATTTCATGGTCAATAAAAGTACACTTCGTGTGTATATAGCTACTTGCAGTTCAAATTTACAATTGCACTTGACATGTACATTTAAACCATTTAAAGATTAAAAGGCTAGTGTTAATCTTATGAAATCGGTATAATGTTTCGAAGTGCATCGTCGAGATAAAACTCGTAATAAATAGTACATTAGTTAACTCTTAAAGAGGGATAAGAGGCTTGAGGATAAAACAATACAAATTGTTGTTTAAATTTAAGACTCTCAATTAATAAATGAATGTATGAAAATTCAACAAAATGTAGTCTTGCATAAAAGTGCGCACGTCCTTTTACATTTATGTAAAAGAAAACATGCATTACACGTTGGGTATTCATATGTTTGACTCAAGGCGTAATTTAAATAATAGCTTAATACAATGAGGGTCCGGTAAATCATTACTGTAGAATGACATCAAACTTATCAAATCCATCGCCCTACGGATGCATCTACGTGCTTCTGCAGAAGATGTGTAATTTAAGTACTTTAAGCTCAACAAGATTTGGGTCGATATAACTATTAGTCATCTTTAATTCATGTTAAACGTTTACTGTAAAAAGTTTCCTAAAGCATATTTTTCTTTTCTTTTACAATGGTTCTACTTTCGCAAAACACTCAATTACGTGTCTAGGAGAATATTTGCACTCTAACAGTACACTATTAAGAATGGATGCAACACATATTTTTACTATCAATACACTTAGTTTGCAATGACTTACACACCTGATATGGTAAATGTACGATTATAACTAATAAAACACACATATTAAACATTGCTTAGCCTTCAATAGTAATAAAAAGTGAATTAAAACACCAAACAGCAACACTATTTGCCGTAAATGAAGTAGTTAGATAAACATACAATAAATCTTGAACAATTTATTTGCTCACACCTTTGTTATCATAATTAATGCCAATATACGAATATAACCTATGATATATTACTTTTGTACCCGGATATGTTGATAAAGCTTTCCACTTTTTATTGCATAAGAAGAAAGTATCATTAGTTGTAAAATGCTTACCTAAACAATTTATGGTTTATTATCTATTAAGCTTTAATTAATTTAATGAATTATATAGAATGACATTAAGTGTTACATGTTGCAATGAATGAAAAGGATGAATGAAAATGAGAAAAATATGGGGGATGAATAGGACAAATATATAGGACATGTACATATATGATATATAACAAAATGACAAACGTACAGGGAATATATAACGACACAATATATAAGACATACATACAAACAATAAATTATACATGTCGGTATATTACCCTCGTGACAGTTTATTATCTATTAAGCTTTAATTTTGGAGAAACAAACTTAACTAAAGAGAGTATTTTTATCATCAAAGTAAATTAAATGTAGATAGCTATCAATTTAATAGTACAGTAAACAAATCAGTGAATAAAGAAAGAATCATAAGACATTTTATTTACAATAAAAGATACAAAATTTTTATTTACCATAAAAGATACAAAAATCTTTGGTGTCGTTAAACACAAACACGTATTTGTCCTATTTTGTCCTGTTATGCAGGTGAGGTGGAATTATATACATTGACAAATAATTAATAAATACGCGTCTACTCAATTAACCCGATATACGCCTTTGGAAGGTATAAATCTGGTAAAAATAGAATGGTTGAAAATTTGCAGTTATTAAATGTAAACGCATGTTTTTGTCGGACAATAACCATTATCAAGATTCAGTATATCTTTACATCTGAAAAAATAATTGCAGTTTTATTAGCAATGCAGCTTTTGAATTATTTTATAAACGACATATTTTTATTTACAACGGGGAGCCTGCCTTATGAATATTTGTTGAGGATTGTATTGTATTGTATTGTGTTGTTCAATTTGGATGAGATTGTTTGGCATGACATATCAAAATGTTGACCCCAATGACAATACATATGTTAAAAGTTCAAACTAAATCAGTGAAAGTAAATATCTTACATTTACTTTAAAATTTTCATTGTTACTTTCAAATTAGCCCATTTGAATATCAAACGAAAACAAAATTTGTTTTATTTTCTTACTAATTTCATCGTTTTGCAACAGCTTAAACCTCAAACATTTAGATTAGAATCGTGTGTCTGTAACTGATATAACCCAAGTTAAGATATGTTTTCGGATCCAAATTATCTAGATTTTAAAACTTAATATGTAAGCATATTATTACTTTTCCACTGCACTGTAAATAATAGCATTGTAAACAATAAGCGAATGATAACAAATTACAATAACATTTGTTTGTGTAGTAACTACTTATGGTATAAAAGATAAAATCTTGACGGAGTCTTTTACTTTTAACAGTTTATTGTTTCATTATTTATAACGTAAACAAAAACATGAAGCATCCATTCATACGACACTTGAAAAGGTAAGTATGAAATATATCTCGGCAGGGTTTGAACTTATGAACTTGTAAATATTCAAAACAATTAATGTTATGAGTCAAAATAAAACAAATGGTGTCATAGTTTCTAATAACTTAAATCTCGTTTGAAACATTTCTTTGTGAAGAATAATATGGCTACCAATTGATTTCGTGCAAAGCCATTTGGTAGTACTGGTGTTTAAGTAAAATAATTATAGAAAGATGTAAAGGTAAAAGATACTACGCTTATGGCATACCTGAAGTTTTGTTGGTTAGTGTTGGATACATGATCCGCTATGACATATACATAAATTGCAGTGAATAAAGTGTTCTTGAACAAAATATTATTATTCATAATATATATGTTCATGCTAAATCGCTTTTAATTTAGAACTCTGTCCACATTCTATTTCATAACATATCCTAATAATGAATTTCTTATTTTCTTTTATCAATTTTTGAAATACTGATGACAAATATGCCATTGTAGACCAATCCACTTTTAATTTCCTACTCCTTTAATAGCCTTCAGTCTTTATGGAACATGAAAAAATATTTGTGTCCTGATAAATTACTAATTAATTATGCTCATTTTTATTGTAAAGTTGTGCTGAATGATTATAAAATTAAAAATATTAACTGTTATAATAGTGATTGACGGAATATGTTTAGCATGAAATAAAAATCTGCCTAAAATATAAAAAGACTGTCTCACTCTTTTTTTTATAAATAGAATGTTACAGGTAAATTTCGATGAAAATTTACAGAACTTCCTTAAGGCCATGTGACTTATATATTGTGCATGGGAAGTACATTATAAAATTGAAAGGAATTATGGCAAAAGGTAAACTTATTTTGCCTTTTTTAGCAGTTCTCTCACTGTATACCACTGAATGGGTATACAGTCATTTTAAATAAATATGTATGAACTTTCATTTCTTTAATTAAGGTCTAGATGTGCAAGAAGAGGACTGAGCCTGATTCTCTCTTAAGTTTGAATATATTCAGTTTACGGGAATTGCAGTTTCGACCTAAATCAGTTTGTCTATGATAACACAAACTGGATTTCTTATGAAAAATACAAGTACTTATACAAATGTCTGTGAGAAAGTGTTTGTTATGTTTATATGTAATATTTGTTATGATTGAAAGTAAAAATTTGTTGTATTTGTATACATTAAGATCGTATGGTCAACAAGCCAGCTCCTAAAATGCTTTTAAAAACATGTTTACTGTTTCAAAACTCTAAAACCTTTTATATTTTTGATATTTATTTTGATATAGATTTTTTCGCGTTTTCTAACCGTGTGTTGGCTGCTGATTTCCCATGCTGATATATAGTATTACAGAAACGGAAAGCGTACAAAATGAAATATTTACTATATATCTTTACGGATGCACGAGTTTATAAAGACATATATTTCAACGGGCCCGTAAATTTGATAGATAGAAGGATATAAATGTTAGCACCAACTATAATTTGTACAAAAAAAACAAATGTTTTCTTCTAATCAAAGATTACAAGATTGACTAAAGATATTCTATGCTAATAATTACCACAGCATTACATTTCTGCAAAATATTTAATGTCAGTACTTCATTGCTTGAGCAAGAAAAGAAAACACAAACAAGTGAAAACCAAAGAGAATTTAATAAACTGTGCTGAAACTAAGATTTTTACACTTATTACAGAAGGTGTTTAGTTTTGTATGAAAGATGTTATCAGTTGCCCCGTACTTATTTTAATCTCGTTATATTTGGGTTATTGACAGATACATGTACAATAATGTTGAAGATTAAGCTGGTGCTAGAGGGCAATGAAGATGCTGATTCTTGTATATTCTCTCCTGGACCAAGCTATAATACCGATTCTGCAATTTTCATCGTTTTACTCTGTGTGCACTGCTCTCAAGGTGTATCCTCTTTCAATTTCAAACAGCAGTTAAACAGTCCAAATATCATATGACTTTTTTAAAGAATTAACATAACATCATATTTTCTTATTTATTATGTTGTATAATAGATAGATCATTGCCACTAAACATTTTATAAAATGTTATCTAATATACTTCAATGCCAGTTAAGTTGTTGAAAATTTGAATTCTCCGCTTAACCGAATGTCAAACGTTTGACATTTATTCATTCATGCTAATACAGCATTGAATACGCCAAAGTGAAGACATAAAATTAAAAAAAAATATAGAAGTTATAGAATAACAAACTGAACCTTGTCTTTTCATTTTTTTCTTGTGAAATCGATTATCTCGTGGCCACGACTTAGCTATCTCGTGTCCACGACTTAGTATCTCGTGGCCACGAGATAAATAAAAACACACACATGTCACCTTTGTGCCACCGTACATTACTGTCCTGCAAAAAATCACAAAGATATATCAATCTGTATAAAACGAGTATTGCCTCAATTTAGACAATATAAATTAGCATACTTATTCAGTTAACTGTAAAATCAATTTGAAAATGAATGAGTTAACAAACTTGGTCTTTAGAGCAAATTATTAAACAAATGATTGTCGCTTTGAAAAAAATATAGCTCTTGGTTACTTTAGAAAGTTACATTATCCCTTCGCATGGCGTGTTTCAACTAGTTCTGGTAATCATTTTCCTGTTCAACTGGTTGGATATCTTGTATGGCTAGATATTGTCAGAGGCTCTGCTGCGTGACGTTTATTTTACTTTTTTTATTTTACTCTTATGGTCTAATAAAAAGAGACTAGATCACTTTAACGACACACAAAATGACCTTATCTTGACTACTTAATTGCTACTGTTCCCGACTGATTAACACTTTTTAAGCTTATATTTTTCTGTTTTCTCAGCAAACACATTCAATGAATACAGACATTCTAAATATCATATCATAACTAATAATTTGTTAAGAACATTTTGTTTCAAACGGGTAAATTGTTTAATGTGGATGTTCTTTATCTTTATGTTATTATGCCTGATCAATTGTCATTTCCCTCGGCAGTGTAATGGATTAATAAAGATAATATCAATCAAAAGAATGGACACTTGTCATTGTATTAATGTCAGACCCTTGAGTGCATAGTTATTGAAGTGTAAAGACATGTTTTCTATCTTTTAACAATACACATTTCGGAACGAAAAGTATTCAGTTCATTTAGTTTATACAAATTTATTTGAGTTCGATTGTGTTGGAAGCTATAAGCTTATTGAAACACTTTCGAATCCGTTCCTGGAACCAACCAGTACTAAGCAATGAATGTAAAGTTTCTTGCTCAAGGAAACAACGGCTTAGATTACTTTAGATTACTAGTCCGACGCGTTAACCACTCGGCCACGCCGCCACTATTTGGCATTCAGTTCATTTAAATATGCACTCAATAAATAATGACATCCTTTTACATTGCAAATAAGATTTTATAACATAAATTATTCCAAAAGTAATATTGGTTTCTTATAACTATTTAAAATGATAATTCATTAGCTATATGTCCCTTTAATTAGAAGTATAAGAAAGTGAATAAAGTAAAGTCATATATTTTATGCATGTCATATCCGATCTTGAAGAGTTCTTTATTCATCATAAGAAAATGAACAAATGCATATTTATTTTAATCCATATGTTATAACTCGGTTTAGTTGTTGCATTAATGATAAATGCCAAACTTGCATAATATACTGAGCTTTGAAAGAACTCATAAGCTTTCACGTGATTCAAGTTACTTTTAAGATCGTATGGTATAAAAATTATAAAAACATTTGACTGAATCATGCATTATTGATCTGAGTGACGTAGATTGTTAATCTAAACTTTCATAGACCAACTTGCATACATAATAAATTATGTCAATAACATTATCAACGTAAGACAATCCGGGTAATATAATGACTCATACAATACAAAAAGTGACATATTGTGCGCCATAAAGTTGCGTGACGTATGCAGTCTGATATTCGCCATTGATGACTTCTAAATTGAGAAAATCATTTTATAAATTAAGCATATTTGGCATTTAGGGATATATTTGCTATCAGAATTTTTTTGCGAGTAAAGAACTGATCGATTTACCAACTACAGGCGCATGAACAATGTTTTTGTCTTAATGCAACAACATAGGATCACTTTTCTGAATTTGATAAACAAATTTACCGGGCAAAGAAATATCGTATTGCAAAATTGCCTAATGTCGAAATCAAATTTCTCACCAAATGCTTGAAAGCAAATATAGAAATATAATAATATTATATAAAAAAATCATCAACAAATAAAAAAGTAAATAAGTAAAAACGAAAAATAAATAAAAACAACAACATTAAAGAAACGAAAAAAAAACAACATCAGAAAAAGGACAGTGAATTACATAGTATAATATAACAATATAAACAGATCTTGTAGTTATAGTATAAATATTTACGGCTATTATGAAACAATCTTGGAAGAATTATGAATGGAAATAGACGTTTTAAACTATTTACACTTGTATGACCTTGTAGTAAAGATATGAACATAGTGAGTGTGAATGGAGGCAATTTCTCTCAAGTTTTATCAAGCCATGTAAAACATGTCGACATTGTTTGACCTGTATTACAAGGTTAAAATAGATATAGTGATGATGTGCTTTACAACTTTGGAGTCAATTATTGTTTGCTTAATGTTTGTCTGCTATGTTTTTATATATGTCCGTAAATAGATGTTTTATCTCTTATAAATCTATATTGAAGTATTAAGAAGATGCGAGTCTTAAATAACAAAACAAATGCAAAAAGAATTGCAAATATAGTAAATAAATAAATAAATAAATAAATAAATAAATAAATAAATAAATAAATAAATAAATAAATAAATAAATAAAATAATGCATGTAAATCATTACAAGTGAATAACGGAAATAATAAATAAATATTTAATTAATTAATAATTTTATGAATTGATTGATTGATTGATCAATTGATTGATTAATTAATGGTTTTAATAATAATGATATTGTTTAATATATTTATGTTTAACCAAATGAATGAACTTATCTAAACATTATAAATTAATTAACCATATCATTATACATGAATATAAGATACTAAATATTATAATTCTATGTCAGAGTGAGATGACATGTCATAAGAGATAAACCGGTAAGCCAAACTAATATTCAAATAGCAAACAGAAGTAATGAAAACTTTACTATCAAATCGGAGCGGATTTTGTGTTTTGACTGCGCATGTGTGGTAAGAGTATAGGTAGGAAAAAACTACCGTGATATAAAATACAGTTTAACTAGCTGAAGTTTTAGAGTAAACAGTTCAGTCGTAATGATAACAGCATACATGGATATTACCATATAATCGAGACGGATAAATGATGTGCATTTTCATAATGGATAAAATAACTATTGTCAAACATTGAGATTTATATAGAGTTCAAAATGAGACATCTAAATGTCGAGTTAATTTTGTTATTGTTTCAGATAGCATTGTGTGCTAATTATGTTGCAGGTTTGACACATTTTATTTAATTTTATCTTTATGAAAGTTTTATTTTTCTTTGAAAAGTTTTAATGTTTTGTTTTTCATCTTTTTATAAACCTTTTAATGTACGTCATAGAATTAAGATATAAAATGCACGCTAGGAAAAATTAAATAATACAATTATACCTTTATGAAATTCTGACTATGCTATTATGACTATCGAGAAATAATTTATTGATAAATAGCTATTCTTAAAAGTTTATTTCCATATCTAGCATACGAGCAAGGGGGTTATAGATCAAGATTTAATGCAGGTGATATTTTTTATGAAAGATAATATCTGCTATTAAAATGAAGTATTTTAGATTTAACAAACAAGGGGAAAGAGAACACAGCAAGAAAAAAACAACGAGAAAAATGAAACTTTGAGTATGTCGAGTATATAATAAATTAAACAATATGTTTTTTCTTGTAAACTGCGCCTGCAATGTTAGAAATATATCTAAAGTGAAATAACAAAACGGGAATTGAATAAGACCTAAACGTGCGGTTATTTCACTAACTGTTTTATTTTTCATTCCTTCAACACCTGTCAAATTTAATGCTGTTTGATAATTCTAGAATTCTTATGTTTAGGAAAAATAAAGGCCGATTTTTAGTGTCATTTATGAAATGTATGATTATGCTGCCGTATTTCTAAGAAAGCAATTAAAATATATATTTTACTACGATAACCGAGCAAAATTAACCTGGGGCAATTATATCATGATTATCAAGTACATGTATAATTATCCTTAGTGTTCCTTTGTTAGTGTATCAATATATATAAAGAAACGAATATTTAAGTACATTAAGGTATTAGCACCCTAATGCATTACCTCCGCTTTGAAGAGTATTCAAATAGGCTAGAACTAATGTTAACTACATTAAAAATGAGGGCCATGGGTTCAATCCCCAGAAGGGTCAACTTTTTTTTTCTTTCTTTTTTTCTTTTAACATTATTTATGTATCTCTCATGTCCCATATGGAAAGAAAAAAGTGTTTAATTTTGATTTTTTAATTTATATAGGTATTTATTGGCTAAATTATGCTAAATCTAGTAATAAATATGGTACCTGATATTTTCAAAGTGTAATATAATCAAAACTAGACGGTCAAAGTATTTCATATTTTACAAGATCAACCAATATACTTTTTTAAAAATTTAGGGAAACTTTGAAAACAGGCACTCATTTGGGTAAATTTTAAGAATTTTTTAAATTAGGCTCCCTAAGTAGAAAAATGGTCAGACATGTGGTAAAAATGGGTGGGGTAGGGTAACATTTTTATACAGATTTCATAAATTTTAAGTAGAAACCATAATTTTGCTTATTTGGATTGTTAGCTGAATGGTACTATTTGTTTCTTTCCAAAAATTAATGGGAAAACATTTTTCATTAGAATGTTATTGCAGATTATTTAAAGGTTCCTACTTTCTAAAAAAGTGCCCTCATAACATCCATGCTTGAGTTCAGAAAAGTGGCCATAACTTGATTTCCGTACGGTAAACTTTGTTTAAATTTTGCATACAGGTGTACTTTAAGGTATACATCTGACTTATGATGTCAATTTTTTAGTTCCTGATAGTGCCCATTAGGGTCCTAATACCTTAATTCATATTTCAACCGGATTAGTGTTAATTGTGATTCCATATAAGTGATTTCATATTTTCAATTAGATTGTTTTTGGTATATTTTATTTGCAAGCTGAAAATATCTATACTTAGATTGTTTCACCATTAACGTTTTCTCTGTTTAAAGTTATGTGTTTATCCCAGATAAAGTTTATTTCAAAAAACTTATTATTAAACGTGTTATATTAAATTATGTGTATCATTGTGCATGTGTTTTAAAAATAAAAGATTTTTGTATCATTGTACAGTAGTTTATATCTCAAGCACTTAGAGTTACATAGAATTATATTAAAGCGATGAACAATTTCAGTTTTTATTTCTTGCCAGATAAATAGTTTAATTCTGTAATACTATACCAATAAATAAATAAGATGTTGCTATATTACCTCACTTACACTTTCGTACGAAAGATCGGTGGTGACATATAAACTTCTTGAGTTTTCAGCATTACCTTCACGAATTCACTATTTCAATTTAATGAATTCACGATTTCAACATACAGAATTCACGATTTTAGCTTCACGAATTCACTTATTCAACTTCACATATTCAACTTCATGAATTCACGATTTGATGTTCATGATTTTAACTTCGTAAATCCATGATTTCAACTTCGGGAATTCACGATTTCAACTTGGTGAAGATGAAATCTTGAATCCGTGATGTTCAAAACATGAATTCAGAAAGTTGAAATAATGAATTCATGAACATGAAATCGTGCATTCCTTGAGTTAAATCGTGAATTCGCGGAGTTGAAATCGTGAATTCAAAAACGTTGACCTTTCCCTTATGGCGCGCCAGGTAAAAACTCGAAATAAAAAAACCCCACAAAAATATGACAAAGTGATTACTTTGTTGTATTTTCGTGTTTCGTCTTGCGCCCACCAGAGCGAAAGTACGACATGTCACAAATAAGTCACCATAATTTTTACTTTGGTAAGGACATTTATTATTAGCTTGATATTGTGTACTCGGTATCTAAGTGATTTATATTATATATATTTTTTGTTATAATTCATAAATGTATATTCATTTTATGACAGATTGAGATACATTTTATGGGGACGTTTAAAGTAAAAATTGAATCTGTAGTATTTACATTAGTCCTAATTAGCGCATTTACCGATATTTAAATTTACAAGCGGTATATTTGATTTATAAATATTTACTCTGTAAAAATCTGAAAAGAAATGTAATAATAATGTCAGTGTGACATTTACATTAATCAGAGTGTGTATAAATGATAATCTATATATTTAATTTTCTTTTTAAAAGTCGTCTTTGATGTTAGTCAGGGGATTTTAACAATTATGTATTTTATACTTCTTCAACTAATTTTACTATTGTGTCCTTGACTAGTTAAGTGATTTATATTTTCTTTCTTCTATTTTTTATATTTCATGAATGGTTGTTCATTTTATGACATATTGAGTTACATTTTATAGGGACATTTAAAGTATAAATTGAATCTGTAGTATTAACATTACTCGGTAATTAGCCGCAATAACCCAAATTTAAATTTTCAAAAATGGTTTATAAATATTTAATCTTAATAAAAAAATGTTATTTTAATGTCAGTTTGACATTTGTATAAATCAGAGTGGGTATGAATAATGATTTATATATAATTGTATTTCATACCAATAATTTAGTCTTTATCTAGACACATGATATATTATTACATATTACAGGATCTTCTACGATGTTATTATTTGTTGTTCTTATTTATGTTGTTTTTTTTTTCACATAAAGTCACTATTCGTTTCATAACCAGACAGAGGCATCATTATTTTACATATCTCATGATTTTATCAACCAAACACTGTGATAAGAGATAATAGTACACTTTATATTGTATCGTCTCCTCAGAAAAAAAAAATTTAAAATGATATGATCGAGCCGCGTCACGACAAAACCAACGTAATGCGTTTGCGATCAGCATGGATCCAGACCAGCCTGCGCATCCGCGCAGTCTGATCAGGATCCATGCTGTTCGCTATCAGTTTCTCTGCTTGCTATAGGGTTTGTAAGCGAACAGCATGAATCCTGATCAGACTGCGCGGATGCACAAGCTAGTCTGGATCAATGCCGGTCGCAAACGCACTATGTTGGTTTTGTCGTGACGCGGCTCATATATTTTTGTATTTATTTTTTTTTCAGAAATTTAAGGTACTTTTTATATATTCTACTGTAAATGATGAAGTATTAGATGTTAATTTAAAATGATTTAAAAAGTTCACGTAATAAAGCTCTATTTTTAAAAGCAATTGGCATCATTTTATTTGTTTTCTGCAAAAGTATTGCATTCAGAATGTTTTTCGTGTTATATATATATGTTCGTTTGTAATGAAAATAAAGTATACGCGGTTTTAAAACAGTTATCTTGTGGTTTTGTTTATTACGCTTTTATTTAAAATGCAGGTGGTCGAAAGCCTTTTTTGTTCACTTTGTGGTGAAATAAAGTAATTCGTTGATGATTCTTCTGTAACTTTGATTCCGATAAACTTGAATATTTCAAAACATATCAAACATGCATATTATCGTCTGCAAAGGAATTGTAGCTTTTGTATATTATGAACAAAGTGTACTGAAATTGTTTACATGCATGTGTGTGGCAGTATTATAGTACAAGGTGTACTATAGTACAAGGTGTACATTTGTCTATTTAGCGTTATACTTGATTAGGAAACATAATATATATACCTTTGTGTAATTTTAGAATGCCCTTTTTTATTTTTATACAGGGAATGAAGAGCTTTTGGACAAGCGTTTGTTGTACTATGAGCCATTACATTACGACATAGATGACCTTCACCTTTTACATACAAAAAGCGGCAAGTCGGGAGGTTTAATCCGGATTAAATTGAATGCGTTTAAAAGGTGCGTGCTTTGAACTAGTATGTTCATTTTATCAAGCTGAATGCTACATTAAAAAAATTACTAAGCATTGTCATTTGAAAAAGCTTTAAATCAAATTGTGTTAAGATAAATGCAAGATTTGCAGTTATGACAATACATTTTCTGCTTTGGAGACCTTTTATGCATGACATAAGCGCCAAGATATACGCAAAACAAAAATGTCTAGATATATACTTGCTTTAATGCAGCAACTCGGGATGGACAAAATGAAAGTAATATTCATCCATTAACGAGTTTGCTTTTAAAATAATGTGTTAACATGCATAATTTGAGAACAGTGTATTATGGTTTGCCCTTCTTTTATTGCTAAGACGCCGCATGTCATATGGACTCATGATTTGTAGTTTGCCAGACAGCACTAGTTAGCAATAGCTGTTAGATGTGAAATATTTTAAATTATTTATTTTTCTACAGTTTTGCTTTATTAAACACAAATATATTAAAACGCAGATATTCAATGCATTAACTTATATAACAATGTTTTCAGAAACTTTTCTCTTGAATTAAAAAGAAGTGTACAGTCAACATCAAACATTATTCTGCATCACAAAAAGAAAACTACCACGCCCGATCTGTCATTTGTTTATACTGGAAAGGATACAGGTTGGTGTCAGTGTACAATTTTATTTAATATGTAATACTTTCAAAAGGAAAATGTATTCTATTGAATAAATGATTTTGAAAAGTATAAGATATCATTTTCGATAGATGTGTACACTTTAAGTAAGATAATATCAACTACAAACAGTTGATAATATAAATCAAACGTGCGTGCACTGTTTAAAGAAGAAAAAAACGAACTTTTGTGATAACACATAAAAGAGACATGTACATTTGTTTTGCTTTGATGTATAAACAAACGCTCAATAAGTGTGTGAAGCGTTGTTGACAATAAAAACGCCTTGATCATATTTAATCTCTTGTTTATCATACAATCCCTAATAACTTAAACGTTTGTTTGATGATTACTATCATACATGTTAAAAGTTTTTCAATAGATAATTCCCGTGTCGTCTTAATCGAAATTTTATTGCCCAAAATGTGCTTGCATAAGGGTTTTTGAACGGATCTGTAATGCATAATCAAATATTATTCATTCAGGTTTGGTACATGGTTTAGATACAATATTGACTCAAATAATATCAGCAACGAACGAAACAAAACATTGTAATTATGTGGAAAAATATCTCACGGTTTTATTTCGTTTGAAATTATGTTATTAAAAGTTATCTTACAATACCATTTAACTTTTGTACCTGTCAATCCGGCAAAGCCTTTTTGCCTTGGGTCATCTAGTAATGTTTATTATCATATTTAGTTTATTCTTAAAGCTTAAATGCCATATCAAGCTAATTCCAGGTAGTTTGATCCAAACGTTTACACCCTTAACTAATATAAAACACAAAAAAGCGAATTTTTGTTAACAGTAGTAAAGTAAAAAGTAATTTGTTCTTTAAATTGCTTTTTAAAAGTTATCAATTTACGTCCGATAACATTAATTACAATATTCTTTTATTTAACCAATGACAGTTGCTGTTAAAATATTTTTTGTCTATAACAGGAACATTTTCAAGACATATTTAAAATATTAATAAAACCAATTTTGATATTCCGTTTTAAATATTCCTTGGACAAAATTGTTGATAGAGTTCTAAGTAAATAAGTGTGAACAATTATAATTATGATGTACCATAATATGTTGGTCAAGGACAGTTTTTCTATCTGCTATATAAAGATATGTAAAATTAAATATCATCATGTATCTTACAATTACAACCAATATAAGCTTTTCGTGGTTTGTTGTCATATAGGCTTCTAAATACTATCAATATACACATTAATCATTTTATAAACCTTTCCATTATGCACCAATTAACTTTTATTAAAATACTTAAACTACATAATGTACTTGTTAACGCTAGATGATTAAGGTTTCAAAATCCCAACTGATGCAAAGTATTTTTTCATACAGTTAAGAATAACGCAACGTTAAAATTCCAGCATTATTCTCAACATGAAAATAGCTAGATGTTTTGGAATTGTGTTTGACTTGCAGTTTAAATATAAGAAAAGTTATCATTTTCGTGTGAGGTAAATATATCAAAAGACGGTTATCATAATGATATGATTAACCATGATCCACAATGTAAAAATAGTAACAAGCTTATATATCATTTTATGAAAAAAAATAATAAGATAATGTATTGCAATGATAACAAATACTCCCAAGTATTTCAAGACAGATTACATCTATAAACTACAAAATATTATAGATAAATGTGAAAAAGCCCATTTTGTGTGATTTTGGATCATTTATCGCCTCTTAACATAAAATATTGCTGTTGAAAATTAAATTGGTTTTTTTTTCTAGATTTTGACAAGAACATTTAAACAGAAATTTTGAATCGTAGATAGACTTTTATTAAAATTCTTTAACATAATGTTTATATAATGACCAGGGCTGCGTTTCCAAAACAGAGATAATTCTACGTTTCGAAGGAAATGTTCTAACTTATGGCTCCATGTTATGACTTTTTTGATTTCTGAATAGCAATGTTGATTGACATGACACATTGCTAACAAAAGAACATGTCATTGCATTTCTTATTTTTTCTCTGGAGAATGCACTTGTATATAGTCTTCAGTATTTTTCTGAAGATAAATTTTTATATTGAAACGGTCTTTTAAACGGTCTTAAAGGCGGTTTGTGTCCTAGGATACACTAAGGGCTTTCTATGAAACGCAGCACAGTATTTTAATTTTGACCTGGCTTATACAATATATTCATGTAATTAATGTTTCTCCTCTTTTTTAACATTTTAACATTAATTCCTGTATTAATCTAGCATTACATTAATATTGCAATGTGATTGCAAAATATGGTAATATATATGTGTTTTCAACTAAAATATCGCAATGTATAAATGACTTTTATTTATCTATTTATTTTGTAAATTTTATTTATTTCAAAATATATTACATTTATGTATTTGTATCTAAAAATAAATAAAGGTTATAATTTAATAACTTTTTATTTGATAGAATATAAACATAAATTCATATAATTTCATACAATATACAAAAGGGTTCAGTCGAAGGTAATAACAGCAGTTTCTCAGGGTAGTTATATTTGTAACATTTCATATTCCCATTAAACAGATATAACATATTATTTGTAGACAATTTGATACATTGTCAATGAAAGCACGCAATCAAAAACGGCTTGTATATTTATTTTAATTTGTTTATTTTTATACAGTTTGACTACATTTGCCGTAAGGCAACATTTTTTCATATGATGATTAAAATTGAATAAAAACCATTAGGTTCTGTCCTATATCTTTAAAAATATTGTTTAATTTTACGACCCATTGTTTTTACAGATTATCCTGGGAGTGAAGCAAAAATAGCTGTGATCAATGGAACATTGCAGGGAAAACTAATTCATCCTGGAGAAACCATTTATCACATTGCTCCAAGTTCCTGGTTGTTCAAACAGCCAACACCATTTCATACAGTGATATACTCTGAAAAAGACTATCTATGGTATGATATTTTATAAACATTATTCACAAATGTCTTTTGTGCTCTGTATTATACACCATTGATGAAGAAGAACGAGTATTATTGTTGGAGGGTCAGTAGTATGGTACTTGCACGATATTATTTTCTTGTCGCAAACTACATTCTTAATTCTGTTCTATCGTCGCCTTTTCTCAGATGCAGATGTTTCTATTGAAACAAACCTTTATGTGATCTTGAATGAAACGAATATAAAATTATAATATATAATAAAATGTTTTTTTCCTTCATTATGGCAGTTTTATTAATTGATAAAAAACATATTAAACATAAACAACTGTTTTTATTCTGAACAGATCTTGCACACTTAAATAGTATACAAACGCCTTTATGTTAGAAGTAAGAAATTGCATTCCCATATGAAACTTCAATATGACTCCTATGAGAGTAAAACATCGTTTTCAATTCTAATTCTCTACTTTTTCCAGGAATCACACATTCCACTCTGATTGGGTACAAAATGCAGGGAGAAAGACTCAGGTTTGAAACTATTCAGATACTACAATGCACCTAGCCAATGTAAACCAAAAAATATATGAGTGTAAATTTTCAAGGCAACAATGTGCATACTCAGTTTAATTGATAATCTGCTAATTTGAGGACATAAACATTTGCAATACTTCTAAAGAAAGGTTATCTTTCACAATACAACCAACATTAACTAAATCGGTACATAATGCCATTTATTTATCATACATTATGTTTTTCTTACTAACTTCATTAGACAAAAATGTTGTTTTTGTTAATATAAAACCTTATTAACAATAAAAATCTACTAACGATGATTGTTTTGTCATGAAGTTGATGAATAATAAGCCAAGAGGCAGACGAAAACGAGATTTACTCCCACCATCTAACGGACAAGATCATCATGTGTGCACGGTTAAATTAACAACTGACACAACTGTGTGGAAATATTATATGAATTTAAATAAGGTAAATTTGTTTTTGGACATTTGTTATCATTGAAATAAGTTTCGCTTCTCTACACTTTTTTCAATCGAATAATAAAAAATGAAATGTTTTTATGTCATAAAAAGTAAATTGATAAATATAAAAGTAGTTAAGACATGCTATGGTTCATTTCCAGAGGCACATTGTAGATAAAAAACAACATATGAACCGGATAAAGTCATATTAGTAAATTAAGAAATTTTACACTTCATCAAGCTTAACTGTGGCAATTTTTCTTTTTGGCTTCCACGTTATACTTACTAAAGTATACTTTTGAGATAAAATAAACGAGTGATTATTTCTGTTTACTATTTCTCAAACAAGATAGCTTTATTTCTTATTTTACTACACAGAACGAGGATAAAAGTCACTATGACATTTTGTTCTTGTTGGAGAATCATGTGTCTGAAGCAAATAAGGTCTTCAAAAATACAGAATTTACATTAAATCAAGGACAAGACACAGAGGAAAAATTGAAAGGAATTCAGTTTGAAATAAGAAAGATAAAGGTATATTATATAAATATGCTTTACAAACGTTGCTATCAGACATTTTTGAAGTAAAAATATTACAAAAGAAATTTTGTTAAAAGTTTATTCGATATGTCTAATATAGCAAGGTGTTATGTGATAAATAGGCAAAGATATATTAAATGAATGTAAATGGAAAATTAAAGCTTTCGTACGTTTAACTTTGTTATCTTTGCTAGGTTGTTACGGGAATTGAAAAGTCCATACGTCTTGTTAACCAAAAGTTAGATATTAATTAAATGCAACGAGCCATATCAAACTAAGTTAAGTCTCTTTTCCCATCTATTAATTGTGAACAGATTATGACAGATATGGATTGCGAGGAAAACAACACATCTGTTTTATGCCGAGACGATCTTAAAGGACAAGTCCTGCTCAACAAGTTTGCCGATGAAGAAGAAGAAGAAAGTCTATCTGATTACGATTATTACTATAATCATGATTTTCATGATGCTGATTACCAAGGAGGTAGGTGTACTTAAAAAGGGAGCGATGATCTTGTGGATCTCAATCATGAAATCGCGACTTCTTGTCTCTAGAACAACAGCCATGTTGCATCGTATGGCACCAAGGAAGTTGGTTCGAGACTGGTTTAAATAGGCTACATGTTGTTTTAAATTTCGAGTTTAAATAGATTATATTTACATTTAGTATTTTTGATAAACTTCCGACAAATTTAGATATATTAACGATTCATTGTCATTGTTACTGTATCTTGATATTCTTTGGTTATAGTTTTATTAATCTGTTACACCCAGACATATAACTGATTGTATATTTGATAACTGCGTTTTTATGTTCATTTGTTTAACAGATGCTGCATATCTAACAACAGAATCAAAGTATTGTTTGTCTTTCCTTATCACAGCTAGAGTGTTGTATATCAACAAAAGTCCTCTTCTTGGTTACGCATTTCAGCCATCAAAAGGTAAGTACTTTCTTTAACAAAAATGACAAGTAAGCATTTGTTATTACAGGAAGATAGATATGTTATCCAGTTTAAGTCAATGTGTAGATTTTTTTATGTTGTTGTCAAAATTCATCGGATTTCGACGCCTTGGCATAACTTAATACGAGGGTTGTCCAAAAAATTCGTGCACTGCAGTTATTGCCGTGAGAGTTATTAATGAAAAAACATGAATTATATATCATTTGAAGGGGAAATCTATCTCAAATAAGAAAACATTAGAAAAAGCCGTGTTACCGGCGTGTCGTGTAAAAGAATGATCATTAAGTTACCTTAGTAACGTAATACCGGCGCACGACAAAAATGGGTTAGTTCATTACTATGGTAATATTAATTATTTTGTCTCTTGTAAAGTGGCATTTGCTTTTTATGTCATAATTTGTTTTACTGTCCATAGGGGAATGATTAATGTAATTCATTTTACTTGTTTTTTTATCTTATGTAACATACATGTAACATATTCCACCAGTGCATGAGTATATTGGACATCAATCGTCACATGCGCCGGAATTACATGCGCCGGCATTACGGACGAACGTTTGCTGACCGGTTGTCATCATCTACCTCCTCTCGTCCCTCTACAGAGCATTTGTGCCATTCAAAAACCAGCCTTCGTTACAATGAACTTGTCACCCTTGCCCTTTTAAATTCAATGTAGGTATCTGTCGGTGTTTTTCCAAAACTTGCCCAAAATTTAATGATCGTCCGTATTTCCAGACGTTTAGCGACTAAAATTTTCACGTTATTACAGTATTGACGACCACACAGAAATGTTTGTTACGGCCGTTATAATTGGGCAAATGGCATCATTTTTTCTATTGACGTCACGAATACGTAAACACACTTTTTCCTGAATTTTGACATTAATATGTAGTGTTTAAAGAAAACTATAATGCATCAAAGTCATGAACTAACCCAATTTTTTGTCGTGCGCCGCTATTACGTTACCAAGGTAACTGTATGTCGATTTGTTTTCATGACATTACAGTTACACGACTTTTTCTTTTGTTCTCTTATTTGAGACAGATTACCCCTTCAGGTGATATATAATTCATGTTTTTCTATCAATAACTCTCACGACAATAACTGCAGTGCACGAATTTTTTGGACAACCCTCGTAGAATGTTTCAACATTCTTTTATTGATGTTGTTTTGTTTCTCAAGGTGGTATGTCGTATGATCGTCAACAATCGATATTATTTTAACTAATCAATATTATTTACAGACAAAGATGCGGAGATATGTTCTACAATAAACAATGCGATTCATCACATTCATTTTCAAGAAACTACAACAAATTCATTACCCACAATGTTTACACAATTGTGTTACACACGACAAAGTGCACATGCATTATGGCCACTACGTAAGAACACATTGTCGTAAAAGTACAATAGTTTGTTTTGATATAATGGTGAAATGTCTTACCGACGACTTTTGTGATAACTTTAAAATTAAGTAAATGCTTTACTAGAGAAGTTTTGTAAATTCTTGTTTTGAAAATGCAACTAACCTGGAGGTGATTGATACAAATCCTATAACACAAAGTACAGAAGAGGACTGGATTAAAATATGTCTGTATCACTTTATTCATTAAAACAAATATTCTAAATTGAGCGTAGTATATCTGAAATGCAATTTGCCTTTTACTTTTAAGCATGACACTATGCAGGAATGTGCAGGTTTTAATCTGAAAGAGGAACCAGTCGACGGCTTTTATTTGATGCATAATGTCGCACAACGCGGGGACAAACCAAATCACCATAAATTATCACCTTGTAGTCTTAAATATATATCAATAGCGCTGTCTATGAACAAATCAACAACTTGTTTTACTGGTATGACTACTTGACTAGTGTGCTTTTTAAAATAAAATAGTTAAAGATGTAACAAAAGTCATTTACTACTAGGCGTTATATTTAAAACCATATAGGTGGAGCAGGTATTTGGGTGAAAAAGTTACGTTTAGCTATATAAAGTTTTAGGTAGTGAATAACCAATTTTATAGTTTATCATTTTATCAGATAGTGAGTTTCCAACCTAATTTTCAGACAATATTTCAATAAGAAATGAGTTACTTATTTGATGTTTAGCAATATTTTTCATATAGTAGAGAGCTATTAAATATTCAAACATTATTATTGTTCAGCAATAAGTGAGTACCAATTCAATATTTAGCCATATAATTCACCAGGTAGTGAGATACCATTTTGTGGTAATGGTATAGTTGAAGACGAGGAGGAATGTGACTGTGGTAACGACTGCTATACAGGTAAAGATGCTTGCTGTCATTCCCATAATGCAACTGAGGGTTTAAGATGTATGCTAAAAGCTGCGGCACAATGCAGGTAATACATAAAGGGTATTGTTTTAATACATTTAATAGTGTAAGATACATGATAAATTGACGTTGGATGTCAATTAAGTAAGATCATAATAAGACCATAATAAGACCATGTCAAACTTGTCAAACAGGATTGACAACGCTCTTCAGCACCTATTAATCATGCAGTGCATCTGTGACATTTCAGGAACAATTTTAGTTGAAATACTCATTTTGACGCAAATTAAGTAAAATTATATAAATATTTATTTCATTTAAATCCAGTATGTTGTGTATTTTTAATACTTATTCGTTTACCATAAATGTCGTTTGAGCGTTTACTAATATAATGTAGTACGCAGCCTGTGCAATGTGATTATATTTTGTATGAAATACTGAATACATACAGAGATTAAATATTTTAAATGACTTGTCATTAAAAAAATTCTTCATTTTATTTCAGTCCAAGTCAAGGACCATGTTGTGACAGCAGTATTTGTCAGTTTATAAATAAATCAGAGAATTTTGTTTGTCAGAACTCTAAACCATGTGTCGACGAATTATACTGCCAATATCCTTTTCATCAAAACTATGTACAAAATCTAGATGCTACTACAAAACATTTTGAAATGATAATCTTAATATTAGCATCATATTCTCCTAAGCATACGATTTAGATTATGAAGAAATTACGAAAGTGCTGATAATTTCGATAACCACAACCTTAATAGAAATAAAACAAGTATAGGATTTTCTTATGAACATTATAAACGGTTTCACGAAGCAGGCACAAACGATTTTGCTGTTTCATTCTTGTTAAGTCAGGTTCATTTGCCAACTTCCTTTACTAAAATATGTTATAATACAAAATTCAAGTTCCTTAACTCTTTCGCACTGGAGAGATGTACGGTCCTAAGTGCCCACCGCCACGTTTAGATCAACAGCGAGAAGATGGTTTTATATGCAGCAGAAATGGACGTGTTTGTGACGCAGGGGTAAATCTTTACCTTAATGCTATATAATATACGCAAACTTTAAATGATAAATATTAGGTGCATTTCTATATACAGTTGTGTGTTAAGTAATTCGGTTCACATATAGTGCTGTCATCAATAATTCAATTTGCTACATAATTAAAAATCAAACGCATTTTAATATCATAATAATTTTAGCTACATGATTTTCATTTAAATGGTAAGGAGAAAAAATTTCGGGGCCCTTATCCGCATATGACATGTCAAAACATCTCAGTTATCCATTTTATTGAGACAGTATTGTTTTGGGTTTCTTTGTAGAGCTGTAATGCGTCGATATGTAAACTGATACAATGGCGAGAATGCTTGATGTCCAATGATAATGAAAACCTAACTATTGAACAGAAAGAGAAGCTGTGTTACATTGGCTGTCGTAAGTAAATCTCAACTCACTACCTACAAAAACTGTTTGTAGTTCTGCAATGTGATAGCCTTAGTAAACTTTTAATCTATTGCAATTCCTATATTTGATGTTACTTTTACATTTGAACAAAATATACTATGTTAAGGATAACAAATGCTATTTGACCGTTTTCCGAAATGGCAAATGCGTGCTTACAAATTGACAAATATATTGATATATAAATATACTTCAATTTGTAATAAAACATATTCCTTAAATTCTAAATGAATTGTTTTCGCAATAAGTTACCAGGTCTAGAGTAGAAATATATGAAAACTTACTTGTTTTGCACAATAATAAGTTCATGACCTGTCAATGTTTGAAAGAATAGGCTACTTTTGTGTTTATGACATGCATGAGTATTTGTCATATAGTCCATATTCTTTACAATGTGTGACTACTTTTCAAAGACCGTTTTTAACATTTCAGGGAGACGACGGTCTGATGAGTGTATCAGTTCACACGATATAGACAAGGTTAAACAACATCCTGAATTCATGGCATTGTTATCAAATATTTCAAGTAATGCAACAATTCGTCCCGTACAGCTTCCAACTGGCAAGTAGTATTTCTTCAATATTGACTTAATCTTATATTAATAATAAAAAAACAACAACAAATGGCGAGAACAGGTTTTTGCTTATCCGTGCCCACGTTCTGCGACTTTTGTGCCTAACTTTTTTTTTCGACGCCTTGCTGCGCCTCTTTCGAATGTTTTGTGTGGCTGAAGTTTGTCGAGTTGTCTTGTTGCTTCATTTTATTTAAGCACAGTGATCTATGAGTAAATTATGGTCCTTGAGGCATTCATTAAATAGTAAGTAGAAGTATTCGTTTTTACAGGCACACCTTGTAACAAGGACACAGGCTATTGCGACGTACAAAAACGGTGTCAAGTTGCTGGACCTGATACACCATTGCCTAGAATGAAACATTGTCATCCTGGTACTAAATGTGAAGGGAACAATGTATCTATTTTAAGAGTGAGTACTAGTATGTAAATTAAATGATAACAATACTTTGTCACACCCATTTGATATGTAAAATTCAACAATTATAACAAGACAAGTAAAAACCAAAAATAAAAAACCGGTATCATATAATGTGTAAATGGCATTGTAGATGGGTGAATAAACAAGCTTTGAATACAACTCCATTTTTGATGCGGACTTATACATAATTTTATGCTATGATACACTTTTATTTTTTCAATTGTAATATATTGTCTTTTCAGCATTATTGGTGGGCAATCTTGCTAGCAGGTGTCGTATGTATATATCTGTTCTTCAAACTATTCAAGAGTTTTTCTGTTCATACAAAATGTAGCAACCGAAACATAGACTTTCTACGAAATCCTCATAAAACAGTACACCAGTCCGACAATTCGGACGTGAAACATACTAAAGAAAGATTATTATCTTCAGTTAAAACTGTTAGAGCACTTTGGAAGCGAACGTATACAGGACCTGGTCATAGTAATTCTGAATTGAATACCTTTGGCGAGGAGTTAGAAGCGTTGAACAACAACCCATGACCTTAGGTCGTAGCAGTGCAGGAATATCATCAGTAACTTTATTGAAAAATATAAAAAAGGACAGAAAAAGACATACGGCATAAATTATGTAAAAAGAAGTATCAATATTAATATGAAGAAATTGTGGTTTTATGCAAGTGTAATAATACATTATTAATTGATTTACATTTTGAAATAAACAAATTTCATTTATGTTGAGATCGTGTGCAGGAAACATTATGGTTTTGTTAGGCTAGCAAAATGCATTTTCTCAAATGACAGAAAGAATTGATCCGTGCCCAACTTGGTCACTTAAATGTTTCTTCAGTAGACATTATTACTGTTCGTGCTTAATCGACAGTGCTTCAAAATAAGCTACAAATAGTTTATTATCAACAATCATATTCATTTTGTCACATTAATGGATTTTCTGTAGCTCTGTATAAGTGGTGTGAGTTAAGCCAAATGAAAGTGTTTGTCATTGTGTGATGACCGGTTGGATTTTCTTCTTATTTTCATGATAATTAGTCAACACCTGTTGTTCATTGTCAAACGTATTGTTTTTCTTTTGATGTTTTGTTTCAACAAATTACCTCAGTATCATATACATAATCGTAGTTATAATGTTACCATTGACTAATGCATTATTGTGTAACCATACAGTCCCATTATTTGTAGCTTTACTTGATACATTATTTGTATTGACGTAAGGTTGATATGATATGTTGTAATATATTAGTTATAACACGGGTTTAGGCTAAAGTCCGTGTAAAAAAATTATCACTAATTGCACTGCTTAGAAACACATCTGCATCAGGTGATAAGAAGTTGAATTGAAAAAGCTTGCATTAATAATATCGGAAGTAAAAGGTACTTGTAATCGTAATAAAGCTATAGAAAAATACACACGAGTTATACGTACATATGGATTATTTTTTATTATAAATCTATTGTAACAAATGAAAGACAAAGGAAAAATTGTGCAAGAATTTTTTTATCTGTGTTCTTTCAATGTGTTTTACATTTTTTCTTTTTGTTACTAGATTGTTAAAGAGAAAGAAACTCATTTTTACAATGAGTTCTTTCTTTTAAGTAGAGTACTAGTAAGTTTAATTTAGTAAATAATTAATTTTAATGTGCATTGTATTATTATGCATAAATGTTCATTTTATGTATATATAGAAATGGTCCAAAACATTTCCATGTCCAATAAAAATGTTAAACTTTATACAAAAGTATGTATTTTTATTTTGTTATAATAAAATGTAAAAAAAATATATTGTCATTTCATTGTTGAAAAAAGCACGTGTAAATAACGCTGGTATTGTGCAAAACCATTGCCTAATCTGCCATATATGTCCAAAATGAGCAAGGCGGTATGTAAAAAGACCAATTGGTATGCTTCAGTAAAACAAATTTATAATCATATAATTATGTAGAAAAACACAACTAATATACTAAACAAACTAATAATATTATATTACGTAACAATTGTGTGTTAAAAGACACTTCAGTACAGAATGCAGTATTCACTGATGAACGATGGTACCTCATTTGCCGTGGGAATTAAATAGTATTAGTTGTAAATAGTTAAACCAGAGTATTCAACACAAATTGGAATGTTTGAATTCATTAGATAATTGGAAACAGCCATTCACTGAACCCGTGCTTATCTTTTAACATGCAAATAAATCAAACGCTTGAATTTTTTACCTTGATAACCCACATTGAAACAGTTAGGAGTTCGACAAATAACATGCATTTTTTAGGATAACAAACATTTTGTTGGTAACATACTTAAACAATTCATAGAGACAGATTAATAAATTTAGGAAAAACCCAAAAAGTTATAATAATAATTTAACTCTTTGTTATTTTTTGATAGTTTCAGATTCAACACTCTTGGACAAAGATCTCAAAGATCTCGAATTATTACTATCTACACCCATACGGCATCAAGTTGTTAGCCAGAATTATAAATTATTAAATACTTACGGAAATTTTCGTCCCAACAATAAAAATGGGTGGAATCTTTTGACCAATTTTTCTTGAAATAAATTGTCAAAATTGGCAAAGACCGTAGACCGAATATAAAATCAAAAGCTGTTCATACAAAGAGCATGTTTTCTTATTTTGCTTTAACAGCTCAAGAAATATTCACTTTTCCCACCATCAAGTGTCATCGATGATCAGCAGAGGACTATTAATGTCATATCTTATATTTCTCCATTATTCCCTCGAAATTTAAGACGTTACCCCTTTTTCTGTTTTAAAGCAGAAGACAAAATACTGTTTATAATATTATGTAACAAAGTGCAAATACATGCTCATTTCAAAAATCAAGGAAACCAATATTCTAGCTGAGTTATCACAAAAACAGACCTAAAAGTCTTACTATGATATGTTTTCAAAATGAATACATTTGTGCCATACCATATCGATTCTCTTTGAAACTATTTGACCTATGATAGTTTTTATCAATGAAAGGTATGTTTCTAGATAAACACTTGCTACAAAATGCTGGTGGTATGTTAGTTATTCGTTTGATTGCATTAAGGAACTTCAATCATTAATGTTTATTTTATTAAATTAATTTGATTACACTAATCTGGTGACATTTGTAGTTATACGAGATACATTTAACTGTCACATAATGAATTTGATATGGCATTAATTGACTTTTTTTATATTTAAAGAACACTTAATTCGGGGTCCATTAAATGACTAACAAATCTTGCGCATAACCTTTAATCGTCTTATTATTTGATATTTGACTAGCATTGTATTTCGAATTATCCTTTTATGATGTGAACAAAAAACCCACCGGTGCAAAATCCATTAACCCTATGTCAACTTATTGCAATATGGGGCAATACATATGAAAATATTTTCAGTGAATATCATATAAAGACGCCTTTGTTAAATTTTGATAATTTTAGAATAGTTTGCCCTTTTTAACGTAAACGTGATAATCATGTTGCTAATTATATTTGAGTTTTCCTCAATTGTTTTCAATAGATTTGAGAAAACAAAGGAACACTTCTTTAAAATTGCAAGCAATCCGGATGTCTGGTGTGATTGTGTGAAACTTTTTCTTTTTTTTCTCTTTGGAAAACTAAGACTTTGATCATGTTTTTCAAAAGCAAGTCTGAAATAAAAAATATCTCTTACATTAGACATTTGTATATTAATCGATCCAGCTCAATATTCACAAATCTGATTATTATAGAGGTCTGCAAAATGTCTTTTATTAAATGCATTCAAGATGATATCATTTTCTCCCTCATTTATATTATCGTGCATTTAGGCATATGAAATAGAATGCTACTGTATCAAAGTTGTTTACGGGAGTCATAACACTTGGATCTGATATTCAATTGTTCATCAATTCAGATTAAATCGTAAACCGCCAATGCGAATAATGTTTCATAATATGAAAACCAACAAATTAGACGAAATTAAATGAGCAGAACAATATGGATAGGTTCGTTTTACCTTGTGATCAAAGTGCTTCTGTTTTATGCTAACTGTCTTATTAATTGTCCAATGTCTCGGTGTCATAATTATCGTCTTCTTGACATTGAGTTTTATTTATTTTTGGGATAGGTCTGATTTTTCTTTCGGATAGGTTTGTTATTGTTGATATGTATTACAGGTATTCATTCATATCGTATCTAGATCTCGTTTATATATTAATTACATAAAGCATACATAGTAGGCCTATTATTAATCCGTTCTTTAGGGGGATATTTTACGTAATGCAAGTGTAGTATCATTATTGACTATACTTGTTGGGCAGCAGAATTGCCTGTCTGATCGTAGAGACGAAACAATGGGTTTGAGTTACTAAAGTCTATGTATCTCTTAGCTCAAGCATGTGAAATGGTTTTGACCCATGGTGTTGCACCTTTGTAACACCCGAGGTTAGCCAAAATCATTTTTCCTGTTCCGGTGCAATATGACCTAACTTGTGTCGGTGCACCGTCGAATCAAACAAACAAACAAATAATCAGTATGGTATCATAATAAAAGAAAGTCGGATAGTCGAGATATATTGTTTTCAAACAATATTTCAGACTGTTATTGTTAATTCAGGTATATTTCGGTTGAAACTGGGTAAGTTACCGACATTACATTTAATGTTTCCTTAAGTCGCTTTTTAACCTTTCTTTAGTGTAAACACCTTTGTATTCCTATTTAATTGATATGAATACTCGAAATATAAGATGACTTCAATAACAGCTAACTTGTGGCTATTTGGTGTACAACAATGATTAATCAGTTGTTTATTGTGATAATAATTTGTTTTTTGTTGTTGTTTTTTGAGTGGCTAACAAATAAAGTAAATCAAGTACAAATATAAACACTAACAAAAAAAACATCACAAAGCGTATATTATCAAATTCCTTATTTATGTTTATTTTCAAAGAAAAAAAATAAATGAGACAAAAGACTCGGTTTGGTAAGACAGTATGTTTATGAAATAAAAATAAAACAATGTAACATTGGTTTCTTTTTAGAATTGTTTTATTGAGTATTTAATTTTGGTTGCAGAATAAGATAGATTCGACACCATCTCGATACATCGAAGGACTAAACAAACTCATACGTACTGTATGCTCTATTCAGCTAAAAGTATTTTCATTGAAATACAATTCAAAGAAGACATAAAAAGATTGTCAAATTTCTCTTAACGTTTTATGCACAATGCTGCAAAAATATTTATTATCAAATACTATTTTGATAATTTCATTTTCTCTCCCAATTATTCAGTCGTGCATTTATTCGCACGTACAAAGGTAATAACCTGTTGTATAGTGGTTAACCATTTCATTAGGGGAACCTAACCACATTAAACACTGTCAAAGTCTGACATTCATTGTGATCATCATCATTATCACAAATGCACCAAAACGAATGTGAGCAACTTTTATAAAGCTTGCTTAAAATTATTCAACTGATAAAATTAAGTTAACAGAACTGAAAGGGTAGGCACAGTCAAAATTGTTAACGAATGATTCTTTTAGTTACTTTGTTTAAATATGGTTAACAAATTGGTCCCGTATACTGTACACTTTACGTTTAACAATCGTTTATTGTCGGTCCTTTGCATATAGACCTTATGAGCAATGTTAAATGGACATCGTGTCATTTGGAATGTTGATGAAATAGGTAAGGGATCTCAATAGGTGACTTCTGATATTTATTTTTTTTTAAAATGGTGCCAGTTCATAAAAACAAACATTGTGTATTATTTAAATGCAAAATGTTGCAAGATGGGATTTACATTTGTTAAGCCCCTATTTTATAAAAATGAATAGACCGGCAGTCTTAAAAATACAATAAAACTCGATATTTTACTTGAAATGTGACGATAAAGTTTGATGAATGTGAATCATTTTCGATAGTGTTAAAAACAAATACTGAAACGATTAAGACCGTCGAGCTTGAAAGAAGGACAAATTGATTGGATTAGTGTTGCATTTATTTTTGTATAACATTGAGCTCTTCTAAAATATTGCAGCCTGTGTGCATCATTGCGTTTGTTTTGCCTTTATATTTTGAGTTTTTAAGTTAAACAAATAAATAAGTTGATGCTTTCAAAATGATGTTAGTCCGTGGAAATTTCGAGCCTTCTGCCGGACAGATTTACCTATGGAACAAGCACATTGTTTCTTTATCTATAAAAATATCATATTCAGATACACTTTTACTGTCTGGTGATTTTCCGACAAAAACTTTACCAAACATCTGTTTATTTCTGTGTTTCTTTTTTGTCGAAAGTAATGACTCTATTTTTGTTACGTATGTTGATTTATCACATATTATAATCCATGCCTAATTAGATTTTAGAATCACTCTAGATAGTAATGAGATAATAAATGGATAATAAATCAATTATCCCCTTTTTTATTATTTTAAGAATGTTTAATTTTTGTTCTGGATGTTTTTTTGTTGTTGTTTTTTTTTTCTTTCATCGCACCAACACTGTAAAGGATATATTGCGACAGCATTTTTGGTGGTGGGAGACCTCAGGTACCCCTTACTATATTATTTTAAGAACATACCTGAGTTCAACTTTCGACGTTCATTAATTATTAATTACTTAAATAGCTTCTTCACATGAAAGAATCCAAAAGTCGATTTAAATGTTAAAGTAACCATGAATGAACTTTCTCAGATTGTTATTTAAAAGTGAAAATTTAATAAGAATATTACATTCCTAGTGCATTTTATAAATGTGATACATTCCCCCCATTGCAACTAGACCTTCCTTCCAAAATGTTGGAAAAAACAAACCCGAAACGGATTCAGACTAATGGCGTTTCAACGGTAGATCCGACAAATGATTTTTTAAAAAGAAAATGTACACATTTTATATACAGAAAAAAACAATAACAAACACATCCACCGTTCAAAAAACGAACATACCAACAAATTGCTTGGGTTAGGGTTTTTGGGCCTTATATTGCTCAAAAGGAGACACTTCCAACCAATGACAAATCGTGTCGCAACGGAATCAGACAAGATAAATATTGTTTAAACGATTAGCTCGAGAAAATGGTGTTTTTTAACGAAAATTTATACAATAGTGTTAGACTAGTATTTAATAAATGATAAGTTATGTCTATTCAAACTGCAGTTTGTTTAACTTTCCATATATTGTTTGTTTATATCTAAATAGTAATATACTTATTGACAAGAGGGTGGACAACAAAAACAACATTCATTTTAGTAACAAGTCAATTCGGATGTTTACAAAATGTTTATTTAATACATTTTCGTCTTTCTTTAACAAGCCTGACACTTGAAAAATGTTTCTTCAAAATTTAACATGCATTTTCACGAAAGTGTTCAATATGCAGTTCTGCAAAATGTCAGTTATCAAATGTTATCAAGATAATCTCATTTTCTTCATCATTTATTCATTTGTGCATCAATATATATAAAATAAAAAGCTTCTGTACTGTATCAAAGTGGTTAACCAATTAATAAGGAGATTCTAACCACTTTAAAGACCTAGCATCTAATTTATCGCAAATACAACCGCAGATTGATATTAAGATAGTGAAATTAAACATCGCTAAAAATACAAGCTGAACAGGGACAGGTACGATGTATTGTATGATCGAAGTACTCATATCCTATGCGAATTGTCCCTACATTTCCAGTTTCGTTGGTATGATTATCTAGCACCTGTTTGCTATACAAATAAATAAACTTTCTCACAGAAGGTCTAAACTTTGTCCTTGATTATCTATGTTCGAGGGATGTTTTACACTATAAACGTGAAGTGTCATAATTAACTACATAAAAAAGGAAAATGCCTGATGTTTACAGATATGATTGTTCGTGTTGTGCTTCAAGACCCTTATCTTACGAAGCATGTACCTTTGCGTCCTTGTCATCTGTTAAGTAAGTTTTACGATCTAGGAAGCCGGAACCTTTCCGATATGGGGTGGTTAAGACTAGTTAAGTACTAGTTTAAAACTCGCTATGGACTTCTTCTACTTTTGGATAAAATGTCAGAAATTTTACCTAAGACTGACTTATTTTAACAATCTTTGGTACACATTTGTGAAAACCATTGCGTCAATACCAACTATCGTATCGACAAAATCCACATAGAATTTACATTACAGGAAACATGAAAGCATAAATGCTTTTTATCAAATTTATATAATTCAAAGAGAAATGCTCGTGAGCATTTTAGCTCTTGGTCAATGTCCTTTTTTACTTCTTGAAATTTAAATTTATTACGAAAAGATTTCTATGACCATCAACATTCAACATACACATGTACACATTTGTTTTAGTCAAATCATTCAGTGTAATAATATTATTTTAATATTGTAAATGTCAAAATGTAAAGCATCAAAAATGCATACTGTCATCTAAAGCAATTTAAAAACCGTTCAACATGATTTTGCTACTGATTGAAAAAGCTCTGAATATTTTAGGCTTTCTGTGTCTTTTTCAGATGATGATTGCTACATTAATGACCATTATATATTACTTAGCTCTCAGAAATCCGAAGTCTATGAAAGGTTAAAACATTATTTTTTTTGAAAATTTTCATCTGGACAGTTATACAGAGTCTTTTTAAGTCAGGTATATATTTAAACATTCTTTCTTGGTATTGCAATTTGTCCACTTGGTTGATAACGGGTAGAGTGTTTTTTCTGATGTGTCCTAGTTTAAGGCGATATTAACAAATGTACAGATTTCACATCAAGATAAAGCGGGGTTTGCTGTGAAGTTAAGAATGAATGAAAATGTTGCAAATACTACAAGTAAAGCGTGATAGCCTTGAAATAGCATGTTTTATTTCAACAGTCTTTACGTTTGGTAAACGTTGACTCTGTTTAATGGGTTTGGTCATGAAAATATCATAAAATGTTTTAAATTGATCTTTCTAAAACCTAAAGCTATATGTTAACTTATATCAGTTTAAAATCGACCTTGATGTTTTAAATTTATCTGTACATTGAACACTTCTTTTTACAATGAGAGGTTCAACTATGTTTACTACAAAAATAAAATATCAACATGTGCGACGAAGGTGAAAAATGAGCTGTCACAAATGTACAAGTGATGGTACGAACAAAGTGCTTAATATACAAACAATAATGTTTCTTATTTTTATACCGATATTGTTTTATTTTCTATTGGAGTTATTATACTTCATCCAGGTTGTTTACTACTGACAGATTTGCTACAGATATTCCATAGATAAGTTATGTTTAGAAACGTACCTTTTGATAGCTACGAGGTAACTTAACCATTATAATTTTTATAATGAGATATTTTTCAGTGGTCGAGCGAAATGTGTTTTTTGTCTAGCTAAATAAACACTGTACACTAAAACAAAACTGGGAATGATTTATACATTTCTTTGAAAAGTATATAAAATAGATACGCGCAAAATGAGATTCATTTCCATTATGAAGACTAATTTTACATAATATTACTCCGCTATGACGTATATATATCTTTTTGTAATAAATTATGCTTTAATTATGTAATACATCACATATATAATTCAAACTTTATCGAGGTAGTTTGTAGTGTATTAAGGCCTAGACATTGCATTTAAGGTTCGGTGCAAAATTATGAAAAATAGATGTTACTAATGGTGAACTTGTTTTTACAGAGTCCCGATAAACAAGACAAGAGCAAAACATTCATAATCACGACTTGATATATATGAATATTCCATGTACTTTGCTGCATATTTTTTTTATATATCTTATGTTTTTATTCCATTGTGACAAGGCAAAAACAAGTATATCTCCTGTTCCATGGAAATATCCTATTATCAAACCCCTGAAAAAACAACCCACCCTGTCGTAATAGTTCGAAGGAAAATTTTAGATAGCTTTTCGTCGGACAAGTTCACCGATAATTTGGTACCAAAAGGCCAAGTAATTGATCTGGCAGTGCGGAGTCGGATGTGGGAAAATACCCAACTCATTGCGTCTGTTATCCCAGCACGGTATGAAGGACTCAAATTGGTCGACTCATTATCTAACTTAATGTAGTAACCAGATAAATTTAATTATTTAAAATATACGTTATAAGTGTATGTTCCACCGACTTAAGTTGCATTTAAGTGTAGGTGAAAGAAATTATCAATTGACTTCTATGTAAACATTTTTGATATTTGTACATTTTTACATGAATATGATGAATTAGTAATAATTTGATATGACAAACCTGTTTTGGTGAAAGAAATTTCGCTATTAAGTTTCCAACTTTTTTACATTTCGCCCTTTCAAACTAGCATGTGGCATATCCTGTTTCATTATATACCTTTGTATTCTTTTTTTTTAAGAAACATGAATAACCGATATCAAAGATGATATCAATTAAAATATATTTCTGACTACTTTGTGCACATCAATGTAAACTTTTTTGCCTTTTTCGGTTTTATATTGTGGTGATAAATGACCGGTTTTTTTCATTTAATACTCCAAGTAGCAAAGGTATCGTCATTTATACACCATATGTTAGATATTAATTACAAAGTTTTATCAAAGGTACACCAAAATGCGTAAGTTTCTAAATGCTCAATTTTAAAGCAGAAAAGATACAAAAAATAATCTGGTATAAAAATAAACATTTCATTAAGAACATGAAAGACTCAACTTGAATAGCACGATAGTTTTAAATTAAACGTTCAATGCTTCGGATGATTTAATTAATAGTCAAGTATGAAATTGTCATTTCGTTTTTGCAAGAGGTTTGTATCACTGTAGAATGAACTCACCACTGTCGTCCATGAATAGATGATTGTTATATTTTTCTGGTCCCTCAGGATCATTTATTCCAGCACTTTTAAGTGCTGAAAATTCAGTACCGCTCTAGCCGGTGCTAGAGGCGTGAGGGATAGTGCACATGCCCTTTATACTTCATACATGTATATAGACTTAACAAGATCAACAAGGAAAGGCGGCGTTCAATGAACGCAACCAAGCCTCTAACTTTCATACCATTTTGCTGATTTTGAAGCTTCCGATGAATCATTTTTCCAGACATTTAATCAGATTAAACCTAAAACATTTTCCACTTTGCCGGGGGTTTTTTTTGGTATTTTTTTCTTTTTGATGGTGTTGATAATGGCAAATAATTGATCCTTGTTAAATTATTTTGAACAACATCTAATTTTCAACAACCGCGAAAGTCAAGCAAAACAATATTTGTATCTAGATTAGAATTATTCAGTCGTGCATCTAGGTATAAAATTGAAAGGCATTGTCCTACCCATATAAATACGAGATTGTAACCACTTCAAAGAATGTCAGAATCTGACATTCATCTGACAATTGCAAATGCACCAAAACATATGAGTGCAACGTTTTATAAACGCTAAAACAAAAAGACTTAGTCTATTATCTTTCATTACAATTTTCTTTTTACTTCGTAAGTTTGAGAAAGAGTCAAAAAGCAATCGATGTAAGTAAGTATTTTGAGCATTTGATCAGATAGATGTGTAAATCTTGGAACTAGCCATACTTTCTTTATAAAAATGCTAATGCTTTTTGTTCTTGTATTTTTTTTACTTTTTATAAAGATGATGGGTCACTCTCTTATGATTTATCAACAAAAAACGAAACTATTTGCTGTCTTCTCAAGCAAGAGACTATTTTTTGTGTAGTTTTCCTTTTTATACAGTTAATGACTCTCTTTTTTATCTAAAAAAGCTATTACATTAATTATTCCATGCTCAACTAATTAATAAAATTTATTCTGAAACATATATGGAATGCAAAATAAACTTTGCTAAATTAATTCAACGTATATAAATCACTAAAATTTTATCTGTCGTCTGGTATTAAGAATTAAGTGTTAAAATAACGTGGGCTAAAGAAGGAAGTAAATTATATTCTTGTTTTAATGTAACCGCATATCCCACACGCATGGTAGTGCATATTAATCATAATCCAGTGTAGCGTTCTTGTTAAAGTATAAAATAGTTTTTCAAATTAACTCGCGAGAAGACATGTTCATTTGTTGAGATGAGACATTTGATAACTCTGACAGGAATATAAGCTTAAAAGTATGCAACATATTTAATCTTGATGAGTAACTTCCGATTTGGGAATAAAACATGTTTATTATCTATATATAACATTATTTATCAGACGAATTATATGTTATCAGCTGTTGAAGTATCTGAAAATTCTGATATAACTTCTGATAATACCTTACTAATACTTTGCTAATGACTTATTTCCGATTCGGTAGAATAACGTGTTAATCTAATATTGAAAGCCTGTGTAATTTTGTGTTAATATTCATGTCATAGTAATATCAGAAATTTGTACAATCATAATGTGTTAATAATTGTGCATAAAACAACGTTATGTGAGCTGTGAACATGTCACATGTTTAATTTTATGCGGGAGTATATACAAGTGTAAATTTAATTCAAAGTGTGTACACCCATTTAGAAGCATAATGCTGTAACACACAACACACAAAAATACGATATTCAAAAACACAATCATATAAAATGTGATTTGTCCTTCGTCACGTATAATTTTCTAGTTAGTTATAGCATTAATACACCGAATGAAGAGTAAAAAGAAACAAAGTAAGATCAAAATATTTCATTTCAGTAGCATATACATATTTCACATCTCATTCCAATATATATTTTACAGTATACATTGGAAAGTTAGAATAAAAAACTATCACTTTATTGTATCGATTGAGTGTGTGTTTTAAGCAGCATGCTTCATGATTCATGCGTATTTTCTTAAAATTTGGAAAATGTATTGTGAAGCGAACAAAAATTTTAACTTGTACATTGCGGGTGACGCATACAATCAACGTAAATTAAAGAAGGTCGAACTTTGCCCTAGCTGCCTGGGTAAAGCGATAGAAATATGGTGATTAAATACTGCAAAATCAGTCATTATTCACATATGACATTTTTCTCAAGTTTATTTTTCTTTAAATATTTGACTCATCTCGAGATAATATATATCTTAAATAGCTACCATCATTTATAAAAGGAGTGCTTCCACTTTGTATAGCTCACCATCATTCATAGAATAATGTTTGCATTAATAATACTTTGACGAATAAAAACATAAAACTTGATAGGAAAGCTAATAAAGTATTTCTAACGATCCTATCCTGCCTTTTCCCGTTTTCTATTTCATTTAAAGTTCCAAGAAAATTATGTTTCAAACTTATTGAACTTTTTGAAACAGTATAAAAGTACTTACATCCTGGTTTCTATTTATATTCCTGAAACATTTACTGTTATATGATACAGAATTAATCGACACTTGCGGTTATAGATCGACATTTATAAGTATTACAGAAACAGGATATAGTTATGCAATAGGATAGGCCTAAAAATGTTTTCCTTGTCTATTGTTTATTGTACCACGATTTGCTTTATCTTTTAAATGTGAACAATCTATTTTATGTCATACGAGAATGAAGTTTGACACTTTATCGCAGAAAAAGCAATGGGAAACTTTTTTTTATATAATATACTTCTTTTTCTCACCTTATCTCATTCGCTAACAAAATTCATTGAAAGCCTCCCATCCTTGTTGATCTTGTTTTTTCATATTTTAAAATGTCTAATGTCATATATATCTGTCTAAAAGTTATTCGAAATCACATGATCTACCAAAACAGATTACACATGCCAGTCTATAGAAAGATATTAAATGTTTGTCCGCACATTTATCTGTTGATAATCACGTGTTAGATCACGTAGTAACATTCAGCATTAAGGTTTATACAAGCAGTTTTATTTGAAGCAAGCAAAGTAATTGTCTCAATTTGCATATTAAAAATATCAACTGTCAATACTCAATGCAAATCTTGACCGCCCTTGATTTGCGTCAACCAATGAAAATATTGTTGACAAAATAAGCAATCGTTGCATTTTCTACCTATTTAAATGTATGGTTCTACTAATTTAACGTATTTTATATTCATTGCAGTTTACTTTCAAAAGAATGTACAGATTTTGTGTCATGGATATATTTCGATTAATCTTTCTTAAGAAATACCTAAAATTGTTTTTCTTCGTGTGATCTTGGAAGATAATTTTCAAAGGTGAAAAAATGTTTTCGTTTTGTATGTATTTGATATGATTTTGTGTTTGTCTCTAAATGCAATTTAAATTTGGTAAAATTTGTAAGAAATAATAAATGGAAAATGATTAATGTCAAAATTACGCCAGTCTCTTAACTAATCTGATCAAAAAAGTTTTGTCTGGGCTTATCAGGCCAGAAATGATGCTTATTTATCATATTTTACGTATTTTATCTTTAACCACATCTCACAAAATGTATTTGTAGTAACAGTTTTGTTGACGAAAATTTGTTTAGTTTGTTTGTTTAATTGGGTTTTACGTCACACCAACACATTAAAGGTGATATGGCAAATATTTTGGAAGATTACTTTATATCAGTTTGATAATAATGATGTACCAAAATGAAATCAACCTGGACCGAAATAGCTTCTCCATCATGCAAGCGTTCATGTGAATGACGATTCAAATCGCGATGTCAAGTCTATTCTTATAGTGAACATTGTATTAGTAGAAACTAAATAAATTGTTTCATAATAAAAGCAGTTTGTCGTATTTACATTTTCAAATACATATCAATCATAAAGGGCCGTCTTTTAGTTTGATATGCCGATACTAAACAATTTGTTACTATGAAGCAATAAATGGCACCCTTACAAGATGCAATCTTCGGTAACCTATTTTGACTCTTTCTGTTATGTAAAGTCGGAATGCTTTGGTGCCAGCGCAAACTATGGAGATGCGTAAAATATTTCGAATTGCTCAATTCAAAGATATTATTTGTCGGATCATTTAAATTGATTGGTTAAAAGATGTATTTATATTTTAATGTAACTAGGTGCAAGATCGTTTGGACCTGAGTGGAGTTCCTTTGATAATGTAATCAAATAAGTAGTCTGGCCCTTTAAGTCAATGTTTTTTCGTCTTTTACATGATGTTTATTGAAACAAAATGTTTGAAAGCGATTCCCGCATATTGTATGAAGAGAGACAGATAAATACTTTGCAAAAGTCGCAACTCAGCATTTTTCCTTATCTGATAAATTTAATAAACCGACTGTAAATTATTATCCTTCAAAAAGTGCAGATTTGCGGTATTTAGTCAGAAAACATAAATGTATGTCTTGGAATAGCTCAGAAGAGATTTAAACAGACACATGTATGCAATAGCTACTTTAGAAATGATAAGAGAAAGGGCAGAATATACGTTAAACAGACATTTAAAAGTAAACATTACCATCTTTTATTCTTTACACATTAAATTATAAAATTGCTAAACTACTGTTAAAGTGTTAAATAATATTTTATGTTTTTGTAAAAGTGTATATTCCAAAAACACTTTTGTTTCAATGCAGTTTTCGTTATGTAAAAAACCCTTGTTTTCCTTATGTAAGTATTGCCGAGTTACATGGCATAATTTGATGTACATCTTAATTTTACTTCCCTAAGTTATTTATCATCAACTTGCACTCTGGTTTTTCTATAAAATACCCGTGTATTTAAAAATGTTAAATCGGTAATAAAAGCTCTACAAATTGCCAGACAGCCATTAAAATGCTATGTAACAGCCAAGAATAATTTATTTATAGAAAGTTATCTACTTTGAAAAATAGATATGTATTTGAGAACGAAAATATTGTTTTTCATTGAAGAATACTTTTTCAATGTTGTAAATGCTACGTAAATAAATTTATAAACAAGAGCTGTCACAGACCGTGACAAATGCCCCCGAAGGATTCAAGTTAGTTAAAATCAACAATGCCTGATTAAGTATCATCTGATGGAGTTTACTCTTAAGACAAACTGATTTAAAACCAGTTATTTAGATTGAATATGTGCTGACTGAAACACTTCGCAATTGTCAACCAATAAGTTTAAAGGTCAAAGCACTTATTGATAATTCGATCTTCACCTAAAATTGGTTGGTCCAATATGTGAAAAAATATTAGAACTGGCACTGATATTTGCTGCTTTTCTATTAGATAATTTGGTAATTCTATAAGTGGTCAAAACGTTTACCAAATGCCAGTTAGTCTGCCAATAATTTAAATTACCAATGCACTTATTAGTAAAGGCCCATATATCTGTCTAGAGATCGTCCAATATGTGAGAAAATAAAATGTACTTTGAAACATATCAGCCATGTAGTAAACCTTTCACTGAATTAGTTTGTTTTGTTTTGTTTTATACGCATAGCACAATTTTAACTATAAAAGGAAGATAAGCTAAAAATATGCGATTTGTTTATATTGATGAGCAACTTTCGATTTGGAATAAAACATGTAAATTATTTCATATATCATAATAGAAACAGACGATTCATATGTTATCAATTGTTGAAATAATAGAAAATTCTAACTATACCTTACTGATGATACTTTGCTTAATAACTAATTTCCGATTTTGTAGTAGAACGTGTCTATTTATTATCAAAAGCCTGAGTGTGTAATTTTGTATTAATATTCACGTCATGATAATATCGAAAAATATTCGATCATAATGAGTTTATATCTAGAGCAGTAATTTTGCAACATGTTAACAACAAGGTTATATGAGCTGTGAACGTGTCACATGTTAAATTTTAATCGGAGGTATATACAATTGCAAAGTTTGTTTAAATTGTGTGCTCTCATTTATAGGCATGCAACTGTAAACACAAAAATACGATATTCAATAGCATATTCATATAACTTTAAAAAAAAGAAATTTTGCCTTATTTGTTAGTAATTCCAAACCATTATAAATGCAAGTAATTTTCTCATGATACAGATGTTGATTCAATTAGCGATTTTTATCATGTGTTCCTCATTACATGTTCGTTTCTAGCTAGTTACAGCATTATTACATCAATTTTCAAATTTTGTATTTCAGTATTGTATTTGAATAGATTCTGTGTTATTATATTCTTAAGATGTATATGCTACTGAAATGACATATTTTCTTCTTATTCTGTTTCTTCAACTTATAATTTCTTATTTACATATTGTATAGATATTTATTGCTATTATCAGTTCGTAAAGGAGTGTTCCCCCTCCGGATACGTACAGCTCATCAATGACATGTCTTCATTAACAATACTTTGAAGAATTCTTTGAAAAGGACGTGTAACATTGAAAGTAAAGCTAATGAAGTCTTTCTTGAAAATCATTTCGTTCTACGTTTTTTCTGCCTTTTCCTCGTTTCTTTCCTGTTCTCTTTATGTAAAATTCCATGAAAATGACGTTCCAAACATATTGAACTTTTCAAAACAGTCTAAAAATACTTACATCCGGGTTTCTGTTTATATTCCTAATACATTTATTGTTAAATGATAAAGAATTGATCGACAATTGCGGTTATAATTCGACATTTTTGTAGAATTACAGACGCAGGATATAGTTATGCAACAGGATAGGCCTTTAACAAGTTTTCCTTGTCTCTTGTTTATTGGCTTGCACAACGATTTGCTTTATCTTTTATATGTGAAAAATCTAGTATATGACATAAGAGATTAAATTTGACATTTTATCTCAGAAAAAGCAATGGGGAATTTTCTTATAAAGTAGACTTCCTTTTCTCATCTTATGTTATTCGCTATGAGGTTATGATAAAGTATTAAAACAATTGAAAAGAGAATATAAGAAACCCCGCTAAAAAGTGTAAGTTAGGAATATTTGGTTGTCATTAATTAAAATTCATCATTAATTACCTTGTAGGATTCTATGATGTCCTGTTTTCTTATGGCATCCCGTCCATTTTTTTTGCCCGAGTGCTCTGTCCCGTTTAGTGTCCTGCTGGACGTCTTGCCGGTGGTCGTGTGATGCCTTCATTGAATGCCTCCCTTCCTTGTTGATCTTGTTTTCCATAAATTAATATGTCTAATGTAATAGTTATCGTCTAAAACTAGTTCGAAATCATATGACCTACTGAAACAGAATACACATGATAGTATATAGAAAGACGCTTGACAATACAATGAACTGATAGTCTCAAATCTTATTTCAAGAAATATACAAATGAATATGAGCAATGACCCATGAAGCAGAAAAGCAAATCTTGTCCACAACATAAACAACCGTTGCATTTTCTACATATCGACATGTATGATTCTACTAAATAAAAATTAATTTTCACAAAAATTATATAGATTTTGCGTCATGGAAGTATTTCAATTACGCTTCTCCAAAACATACAGATTGTTTTTCTGCGTGTGATCTCGGAAGATAACTTTCATATATGAATATTTTGTTTTTATTGATACGATCTTATGCCCACTGTTTGTATCTAAATTCACTTTACATTTGGTCCAATCTGTAAAAAAATAATGAATGAAAAATGGTTAATGTCAAAATTACGCCAGTCTCATAACTAGTCTGATCAGAAGATAGTATAAAATGATAACACAGTTTTTGTCTGGGCTTATCAGGCTGGTAATGATGCTTATTTATTCACTAATCATATTTTACGTATTTTATTAAGAACCACATCTCACAAAATGTATTTGTAATAACAGTTTTGTTTACGAAAAGTAAAACACATGATTTAAACATGTAACATATGCAAAAAAATGAAATTATCTGGCTTATCAGTTAAGCACGTGAAGGTTTTGTTTCATGTAACTATTATGACGGGTACATAGACAAATATTCTTGATAAATTGAATCATTCAGCGCTTTAATTTTAATAACATATTCAGCACTTGAGCACATTGGAATGATTTTGTACTTGAGTTTCTTGTTCTAAAGATTGTATTTAACTTGTTGCCAATTAACTTTTAGCACAAACTGTATTGTTCCTGGTGATAGAGAAGAAATTATTGATGACAGGTCTGACTGCATGTATACAAAATGTATATCAATCATTAGCCAAGTACGCACACGATTTGTTATATTTAATCTATGCATAATTAAACATGTTTAAAGAAATAAATCTTGGTTATAATTTCCGTACGACGTTTGTAGTATGACAAAGCCAAAAAATCACGTGACTGATTCAAATAAAGTCTTCACAAATACATAATTTATTTTAAATCAAGTTAAAAATACGGAAGAAAAATTGAAAGGCATGCAATTTGAGATATGGAAATCAAAAACACATGTACATTCTTTGAAGAAAAAAACGTAAGCGAATTCTGCAAAAGTATTCAAGTTCCAAATGAATGTATTTATTTGTTTTTTTTCTTTGTTTCAGTTTTTATATTGCTTCAAGTTTTTTAATTCAAACATTAATTTTCTAAATATATCTAAATGGTGCAAAGTTTACCTTCTATGTGATTTGCTAGTTTATTCGGACAAAACCTTGAACATGATATTTACAATCCATTGAAATAAAGGTTTTCATGCTTTATTGAGAACTATCATTTACAAAATAGATTATGACAGTCATCGATTATACCATTTTACTTTATTCATTTACTTATCATATACTCATGATATACATTTCAGTTAGAAGAAAATCGGACGAGTGCATCAATCGAAAGTCAAACAGCACCTTTATTTCATGAACTTGATTTTTTTTTTTTTTTTTACTTTTTTTTTTTACTATTTTATTTTGTACGGTCATACCCTCAGCTTTTTTGCCAAGTCCACTTTGACCAAAAGATTTATGTTTGTAAAACAGATTTATTCTTTATTCTAAAGATCTATTGATTAAAATACATTAAATTGAATAGCACAGGGATATGTTATTTATTATCTACCTCCCTTTTGTATTTATATTATGTACAAACATTTCTTTGCGCCCCTTGTTAGGTTATATATGGAAACAACGAAAACAAGACGACGTTTAGCCTTAGCTGAATTGTATTGATATATGTATGTATTTACCAATTTACCGACTTTGTATTAAATTTAACCCAGACATTCATACTAAATTTTGTCAAAGCATTTGCATCCTTTGCTGAAATAGTAAAAGTATTAAGTTTTCAATAAAGATACAAACTTTAAATCCTGCTTTATGAGAATGTTAAGATGAAAAAATAGTTCCACAACTGGCAGACAGTCATAATTGTATGTGTCACCAGAATAATTTTATTAATCTATAGGGTTATCGTAAATACAAAAAAGTCGTTTTGCAGTATTTTAGTTTTTTATTTTAAATGATCGATAATATAAAGTAGTATGCTAAGTTATATAGCTCAGACCAACGGAAATGTAAATCAAAATATTTTTATAACTGCCACACACGGTAAGTTGCTGATCAGATCACCACAACATACAAATATAGTAATCTATCTCTAATATTTTAACCATTAAATCGTGAGTTAACTCATAGATAAGACACGAGAATATTAACAGGTTTTTTTTAAATTTTGTTGAAATTCAACAAGTATTTAAAGATTTGATAGAATGAAACTGTCATTTTATGCCATTCACATCCCTTACGACAAGTATCATTAACCTGTATCCAAAACAATAGTCTATATTAATTAACATACTTGGCACAAATATTTACAAACATTTTATTTTTTAATTTTTTCTATTTTTGTTTTATTGTCCAGAAAAAGGATTGTAAAATTTTTAAAAAAAACCATCAGATATATTATCATCGTTAATTGACTTAAATGAATATTTCATATTTCATTCAGGTTAAACCTAATAAGCACATTATTTGATCAAAGAACAAGATAACAAAAATTGCACCACTTCGGTGACAAAGTGTGTAGATAATACTTATAATTCGGAATTTGCCGTTAGATTAACTTTTGTTGTTCAACTGTAACAGTTCTTCTTTTGTTTTTTTGTTTTGTGCATTGTGTGTTAACTCACAGTCAAGCTTTAACTGTGTGAGGAAGACCTCTGACCAATCGTGCATTTATTTCAGGACGAAACGGGTGCGCGAGTAGCCGGAGAGCTCCTCACATTAAAGATACAATAGTTCTGTCGATTTGAACCCCACTGCGCATGAGTGGAACATTCTTCGTAATTCAATGCCTATTGATTTTATTTTAATAAATACTGGTGTTCGACCATAGGAACGATTTTAAAAATTTTGTAAAATTTATGTAAATGATAGAAACAGGCAAAGTCTGTCATCCCAACAAATTGCAACATTTCACTTTAAAAATCTTATCAAATTTACACTTGTTAATGAGATGTAAAACGTTTTGCACTCATAATAAATACTTGATAAGCACTCACCGTGCGTAAATGCAACTAGACGCCAATAAAAAATATCGACATTTCTTATAGACTTAGTAAACAAACAGTTTTCGATTTTTTCATTTTATAACATATACACGTTTTATGAGTTTAATGTGAATGTTGATAAATTATTTTGAAGATAAAAGTTTATGTATGAGTTGAAAATAAGCCTGTATCAAAATGAAACAGCCTGCACAGAAATAGCTCTCTTACAGCACGATTCATGTGAATGACATTCAAATCGTTGATGTCGAATCTGATTCCACTTTTCACTAAAAAAAACAACTTAAATGGTTTCATATAAAAGCAGTTTACGCTGTGTTTGACCACACAAAAACATATCCGTGCATATGGCCGCTTGTGTTTGATAAGCAGTTTTCAGTTTTGCTACGTTTAAAGCAAAAATGGCACTCCTTACGAGATGCAAGTGCTTGATGACATAGTTTTGACTCTTTCTGTTATGTTAACTCGAACCTTAGCAGTTAAACAGGAGTTGTGTAAAAATATTTGAAATGTCTTTTCAAAGAGTACAATTGTCCGAATCTGGTTTAAATTAAAGGATTTCGGTACAAGATGTATGTATATCTGAAGTCATTAGGTGCAAGATTTTTTGACCTTTGTGATTCCTGGAAATGAAATTAAAAGAACCAGAGTCTGGCCCTTGAATGAAGTTCTATTAATTTTCCTTTACACGACATGTTTATTGAAACAGGAAGAAGTTAATGGAATAACCTTTGTTTAAAAAAAGCTTAGAAATAAGAAATCGATTCCGGTAATTAAAACTTCCCGCATCAAAAGACACAGACAAATTACTTTGCGACAGCAGAAAGCACAAATCAGCAGTTTTTTTTTAATCTGATAAATTCAATTAACCGAATTTAACTTGTTATCCTTCAAAAGTGCAAATTTGCATGTTAGTCAGAAAAATCAAGTATCTCTTGAAACAACAAAAACCACTTGCAACAACTGATATATCAAGTATGCCAACCTTTAGATCAATCTAAATTAAACATTTTTAATGCAGTAAATTCCTAATATGTTTGTTTGGTAACATCTAAATTAATTTAATATGTTTGTTTGGTAAAACAAGTCTTGCTTTGTCCAAGTATAAATTAGATTCATACATAACAGAATTATGGCAATTCAACCAAAATTCAATAATTTGACCTTGATGGTCAAGGTCATTTTAAGCTCAAGGTCTGTTCAATCTTATCTTTTATAAGGACTTGTCCAAAAAATTGTTTTTCCAAGTATGCAGATAATTCATTCATTAATAATTACCAAGTTGCAGTCAAGTTTAACAAAAATCAGGTAAAAGTCAATAATTTAACCTTCAAGGTAAAGGTCATAAATAAGCAAAGATCAATTTGAGTTTGATATACATTAGGGTCTTTTCCTGAAGAATGTTGTGAATTAATATGAAGTCAATCCATTCATTAATAACAAAGTTATAGGCAGTTGCAGCAAAAGAAATATGAAAAATTCAATAATATGACTGTCAAGGTCATTTTTGAGTGAAGGTCAATGTCTGTCTAGTTAACTTGAAAGTCTATCCTAAAAGATTATTATGTTCAAGTTTGAAGACAATTCATTCAAAAATAACCAAGTTATAACCACTTATAGCAAAATTAAGCAAAATTTAGCTCAGGGTGAGCTTTTAGGATCGTTCCACACTTGTTCGTTAACACTCTAGCGGTCACATTTTTGCCTCAATCATCATCAAACTTTGTCAGGTTACTTATCTAGGTAATAGCTCAGATGAGTTCAAACATTTTTCATCTCGGATGAAAAACTAGGTCACAGGAGCTAAAAATAGAAAAACCTTATTCACACTCTTGAAGTCACATTTTTGCCTCAATCATCATCAAACTTTGTCAGGATGCTTGTCTAGGTAATAGCTCGGATGAGTTCGGACATGGGTCATCTCGAATGAAAAACTAGGTCACAGGAGCTAAAGATAGAAAAACTTGTTAACACTCTAGTGGCTACTGTTTTGATCCAAAGATCCTGGAAATTGGTCTGAATGTTTGTTTTGATGATTCCTAGGTCGAGTTTGAATATGAGTCACCTGGGGTCAAAAACTAGGTCACACCACTCAAATATGGAAAATCCTTGTTAACACTCTAGTGGTCACATTTTTTATTCAGTTCTCATGAAACTTGGTCAGGATGCTTGTCTAGGTAATTGCTTGGATGAGTTCGAACATGGGTCATCTCGGATGAGAAACTAGGTCACAGGAGCTAAAGATAGGAAAATGTTGTTAACACTCTAGTGGCTACTGCTTTGATCATCAATATCCTGTAAATTGGTCTGAAAGTTTGTTTTGATGATTTCTAGGTCAAGTTCGAATATGGGTCACCTGGGGTCAAAAACTAGGTCATACCGCCAAAATATGGGAAAAAACCTTGTTAACACTCTAGTGGTCACATTTTTGACTCAATTATCATCAAACTTGGTCAGGATGCTTGTCTAGGTAATTGCTTGGATGAGTTCGATGGGTCAGGTGAGCTATCTAGGGCCATCTTGGCCCTCTTGTTTATTTTGCAATAAAGAAATTGTCAAGCTAAAAATGAAAATGTGATATTTTTATGCCCTAGCTAGGACAGCAACAACAGCATAATTGTACATAGCAAAAGCATTAATGTTGAAAAGTCAAGCTTCAAACTACCAAGGACTTCGTTGTAAGCAATGCAGTTTGCTATGGAAGGTAGTTTTGATATCACCCAGTGTCTGCTTATGATTAATGGTGTTTGCTTAGTCCGGCCTTGTTACGCGCCTGCAGTAGAATGGCTAGGGCATATAGTGTTACCCTGTTCCGTCATTCTGTCATCGTCAGTGTCCGTTTATTATCTTGGCAACTGTTGCAAACATTTGACCTATGGATATATCATAAGAAAATGCAGCTCAAGTTCGAATTTGGTCATGGCGCGATGACTTTTGGCAGAGTTCTGTCCCTGAAGATATCTTCAGTTTCAGGTTATTATCTCTCCAACAGTTATACAGATTCAACACAAATTTGACATTTTGATATGTCAAAGGAATGTGCAATTCAAGTTCGAATTTGGTCATGGTTTGATGATTTTTGACAGAGTAATCCCTCTTGAACGTTGAGAAAAATAAGAAATTTTCAGTTTTGGTTCATTATCTCCCCCAACAGTTGTACGCATTCAACTCAAACATAATGTATGGATATGTCATAAGAATGTGCAGGTCAAGTTCGAATTTGGTCATGGTTCGATGATTTTGGACAAAGATATTCTTTTCAACTTGAAAAAATTTGAAATTTTCAGTTTCCGCACTCTTACTTTTGTGGAAATGTATGTTTATTGTAGTTGTATGAGGTTGAAATCACACGTGCATGTATTTAACCAGAAAATACAAGTCAAGTTCGAAATTGGTTTTGGTCCTATGATTTTGACAGTGTTATCCTTGAACTCAAAATCCGCATTCTTACTCTGTAGGAATGTATGTCTACCTATTGAGCTAACCGGACGGCTTTTACTATGTGTGAAACCAGCTGAAAATTGCAAATTTATTGCAAGTCAAGGGCAATAACTGTGACAAAACAAAATAGATTCACATGCACAACTTCACATGCCGATCAACATTCCTGTAACGTTTCATGACTCTATGTCAAAAACTGTTTGAGCTATTTGAGACACAAGTTGAAAATTGCAAATTTTTACTAAGTCAAGGGCAATAACTGTAACAAAACATAATAAATCCACAAGCATTCTAGTCAATAATTGTTTTATTATATGAATAGGAAAATTCACAGAAAGTATAACGTACCTTATACATATACAACTTTTGTCTGTTTCGTTGAAGCGCGGGGAAAAAAGACGCATGTGGAAGGCTTGCAACAACTATGCAAGTTTATACTCGTCATTGCGGTGTAACTTTTAACTATAATAGTAAAATAGTGATATTTCAAAAGAACAAAACGCAACAATTATTTTTTAATGATCAAGCGTAATTAACAGTCTACGATATATGGTCATTGAATATGATTCTATAAAAAGTTCTGTTGACTACTGTTTGGACCAATGAGATTGCAGCGATATTTAGATCATATAATAACGTACAATATTCTTAATAGTCTGCACTTCACTAATTCTATCATATTTTTTTTAAATATAAAGACATGAAGAACACTAAAGTCCTGTAGACTAAAAGTTATATTCACTGTTGCAAGTCAGTTCTTTTTGAAAGATATACATGCAACATACAAAAAAAAACATTACATTTTCAGGTATTATTAGGTATTATTAGAAGTGATATTATGAAATGCGTTGTCTATTTGCTAAGTAAATAAACTTAGATAAAGCACATATAGTTTTCTTTGAATTAGAAGACATAATGCTATCAAATTTGATAACAGACGGCCAAGGACAATAATAGGGTTTAAAAAACCTTTTCCTTATTTCTCTATACCGTGGACAGACTAACAGAAAATGATACTCTGTTTCAGGTTGTCTCATTAAACAAGATTTATACACGGTTTTTATTTGTTTGGGTCGTCAGACCAAACAAATAATGGTAGCGAAATTTCAGACTCTAATGCTACCTGTTATAATTGCAAGTGCCGAAAGTAGTCCGCTTTTTTGAAGCGGTTACTTCCCTTTATATGTAACACGTAGGCCGAAAAATTTAGGGGAGATCACTGCGTAAATATGGTAACATGACAGGCGGATTAATTTTCAAGCAAAATAATTCCCGAATGGTCGAATATTTATAATATTGTTTTATTCTTTATAGATATACATGCTTATAGTAAGCGCCATGATTATTTACACAAGTGTTAAACAACAGTTAGCGTCGTTACAAACCCTAACTAGAATAATATGGTTTTCTTCAGATCATTAATATTTAAATTCACCGTGGCCGAGGTGTTTGCGCGCTCGCTTAGGAAGCGAGAGGTCTGGAGTTCAAATCCCAGTTAAGACAAATCATTTTTTTTTCAAATTGTTTAAGTCAAATAAACATTTGATCGAATATCAGTGTTGCAATTAGTGTTATAGCCATTCTACTACAATTAAAACGCTGGAAAGCATTGGTGGCACTATACAAAAACAAATTGTTTTATAATCTCACAACCTTCACCTTTCTGACATTCTGAGACCCAAACAAATTCAGCGCCTTCTGTGCTTTGATTATATATTGACTTCAGGTACAGATAGATATATCTATAAGTGTGCAAAGTTGCATATGTACGTAAAAAGGAACACTTTACATGTCTGGAATTTTGGCAACGACGCATTAAATCCCGAGCTCTCGGGGCAAGGAATTTAATAAGTCCTAAAGTGTTGACGTTAATGCACAAAAAGATGCATAATAGCACTATTCTTATTCAGTAATTCTGCGCTTCATTATATATTTACTTTTGTGATTTATTTTTTACAGATTTTATATACTTTGACAAAAGAACAAGTCATTACAAAACCAACATGTTGAATTATTCTAATATGACCTTGACTTTAAATTGACATTAACGGTCAAGGTCAATTAAATTATTGAAATTTGCTTAGATTGTTACGATTTCAAGGCAAATTATTGAAATTTGCTTAAATTGTTATAGTTTCATTATTTATTTACAGATTCGAAAAAGAAATGTTGACTTATTCGTTATGACCTTGACCTTTAACTGGTAAACTTAAATTATTGAAATTTGCTTATACGCAGTCAGGTAGACAAAACATGCATTAACGGATTGACTGAATTAGACTTTTATGCAAAATAGAGCTTATATAATATAATTTTTTAGTTCACTCTGCAGAGCCCTCGGACATATTGAATCAATTGCTCTACGGACCTGGCTTTCATGCGCCCTCGTGTTTCTGGGGATGTTTTATCGTATTAACCCTCGACCACGCTTACAGTGTAATATAGACATGAACTTTATCTAGACTAATTTGTTTATTAAACATTCTTCTTTCCCACAGGGTTGGACAGACTGTCAATTAAAATGGAACAGTTCACACTACGGATTTATTGACACCCTTCGTGTCCCTTATTCAGCCATTTGGGTGCCCGACTTAGCTCTTTATGATAGGTAATGTCTATACAATGTTAATGTCAGATAGACTATTAATTGATAGGTAACATCAACAAAGTTCTTTTTGTATGGTTAAAAAACCTTTGCTATTATTATTTGTTTTTTTAGTATAATATTATGTAATACTAGAAATAAAACAAAAGGAACATCTTTTATTTTGCGACACACTTCTTCACTTTTTTGATATTCATTCGCATTTCGACTACATGTTAATTGATGGTAATGGTAACATTGGTCACCCATAAATAAATATAAAAAGGAAGATATTGTGTAGAAGACCCCTATCAATTTTTGGGTCAAAGGTCAAGGTCACTATAACCTTAAAACTGAAAACGGTTTTTGCTCAATAACTTAAGAATTAATCAACCTACAGCTGTAAAATTTATAGCATCTAAACTGTACACATGGTCCTAATGTCATAGCTATCAGAACCTTGATGGTCAAGGTCACATCTAAATGTTTCAATATGTTAATTAGCCACAAGAGTTGTTTTGTTCTAGTATAATTCAAATCCTTACAAAGTTACAACAATTTAGCCTAAATTCAATAATTTGTCCTTGACGGTCAAGGTCATTGAAAGGTCAAGGTCAGTTCAACCTTTGAGAAAGTCTTGTCAAAAAGGTTGCTTTGTCCAAGTATGAAGATAATCCATTGATTACTTACCAAGATACAGTCAATGATAGAAATTATGAGGGGAATTCAATAAGCCATGGCCAATTTGAGTTTGATATATATATAAAGGTTCTGACCTAAAAGATGTTTTGTCTTATAGCCAGATACAGAAATGAACAAGAAAATATAATTGACAGTCTAGGTCAATTAAAGGTCAAGATCATCTAAATTATTTAATATGTTTGTTTGGTAACAAGTCTTGCTTTGTCCAAGTATAAATTAGATTCATACATAACAGAATTATGGCAATTCAACCAAAATTCAATAATTTGACCTTGATGGTCAAGGTCATTTTAAGCTCAAGGTCTGTTCAATCTTATCTTTTATAAGGACTTGTCCAAAAAATTGTATTTCCAAGTATGAAGATAATTCATTCATTAATAATTACCAAGTTGCAGTCAAGTTTAACAAAAATCAGTTCAAAGTCAATAATTTAACCTTCAAGGTAAAGGTCATAAATAAGCAAAGATCAATTTGAGTTTGATATACATTAGGGTTTTTTCCTGAAGAATGTTGTGAATTAATATGAAGTCAATCCATTCATTAATAACAAAGTTATAGGCAGTTGCAGCAAAAGAAATATGAAAAATTCAATAATATGACTGTCAAGGTCATTTTTGAGTGAAGGTCAAGGTCTGTCTAGTTAACTTGAAAGTCTATCCTAAAAGATTATTATGTTCAAGTTTGAAGACAATTCATTCAAAAATAACCAAGTTATAACCACTTATAGCAAAATTAAGCAAAATTTAGCTCAGGGTGAGCTTTTAGGATCGTTCCACACTTGTTCGTTTACACTCTAGCGGTCACATTTTTGCCTCAATCATCATCAAACTTTGTCAGGTTACTTATCTAGGTAATAGCTCAGATGAGTTCAAACATTATTCATCTCGGATGAAAAACTAGGTCACAGGAGCTAAAAATAGAAAAACCTTATTCACACTCTTGAAGTCACATTTTTGCCTCAATCATCATCAAACTTTGTCAGGATGCTTGTCTAGGTAATAGCTCGGATGAGTTCGGACATGGGTCATCTCGAATGAAAAACTAGGTCACAGGAGCTAAAGATAGAAAAACTTGTTAACACTCTAGTGGCTACTGTTTTGATCCAAAGATCCTGGAAATTGGTCTGAATGTTTTGTTTTTGATGATTCCTAGGTCGAGTTTGAATTGAGTCACCTGGGGTCAAAAAACTAGGTCACACCACTCAAATATGGAAAATCCTTGTTAACACTCTAGTGGTCACATTTTTTATTCAGTTCTCATGAAACTTGGTCAGGATGCTTGTCTAGGTAATTGCTTGGATGAGTTCGAACATGGGTCATCTCGGTTGAAAAACTAGGTCACAGGAGCTAAAGATAGGAAAATGTTGTTAACACTCTAGTGGCTACTGCTTTGATCATCAATATCCTGTAAATTGGTCTGAAAGTTTGTTTTGATGATTTCTAGGTCAAGTTCGAAATATGGTCACCTGGGGTCAAAAACTAGGTCATACCGCCAAAATATGGGAAAAAAACCTTGTTAACACTCTAGTGGTCACATTTTTTGACTCAATTATTCATCAAAACTTGGTCAGGATGCTTGTCTAGGTAATTGCTTGGATGAGTTCGATGGGTCAGGTGAGCTATCTAGGGCCATCTTGGCCCTCTTGTTTATTTTGCAATAAAGAAATTGTCAAGCTAAAAATGAAAATGTGATAATTTTATGCCCTAGCTAGGACAGCAACAACAGCATAATTGTACATAGCAAAAAGCATTAATGTTGAAAAGTCAAGCTTCAAACTACCAAGGACTTCGTTGTAAGCAATGCAGTTTTGCTATGGAAGGTAGTTTTGATATCACCCAGTGTCTGCTTATGATTAATGGTGTTTGCTTAGTCCGGCCTTGTTACGCGCCTGCAGTAGAATGGCTAGGGCATATAGTGTTACCCTGTTCCGTCATTCTGTCATCGTCAGTGTCCGTTTATTATCTTGGCAACTGTTGCAAACATTTGACCTATGGATATATCATAAGAAAATGCAGCTCAAGTTCGAATTTGGTCATGGCGCGATGACTTTTGGCAGAGTTCTGTCCCTGAAGATATCTTCAGTTTCAGGTTATTATCTCTCCAACAGTTATACAGATTCAACACAAATTTGACATTTTGATAATTCTTTTCAACTTGAAAAAATTTGAAATTTTCAGTTTCCGCACTCTTACTTTTGTGGAAATGTATATTTATTGTAGTTGTATGAGGTTGAAATCACACGTGCATGTATTTAACCAGAAAATACAAGTCAAGTTCGAAATTGGTTTTGGTCCTATGATTTTGACAGTGTTATCCTTGAACTCAAAATCCGCACTCTTACTCTGTAGGAATGTTATGTCTACCTATTTGAGCTAACCGGACGGCTTTTACTATGTGTGAAAAACAAGCTGAAAATTGCAAAATTTATTGCAAGTCAAGGGCAATAACTGTGACAAAAACAAAATAGATTCACATGCACAACTTCACATGCCGATCAACATTCCTGTAACGTTTCATGACTCTATGTCAAAAACTGTTTGAGCTATTTGGAGACACAAGTTGAAAAATTGCAAATTTTTACTAAGTCAAGGGCAAATAACTGTAACAAAACATAATAAATCCACAAGCATTCTAGTCAATAATTGTTTTATTATATATGAATAGGAAAATTCACAGAAAGTATAACGTACCTTATACATATACAACTTTTGTCTGTTTCGTTGAAGCGCGGGGAAAAAAAGACGCATGGGGAAGCCTTGCAAAACAACTATGCAAGTTTATACTCATCATTGCGGTGTAACTTTTAACTATAATAGTAAAATTTAGTGATATTTCAAAAGAACAAAACGCAACAATTATTTTTTTTAATGATCAAGCGTAAAATTAACAGTCTACGATATATGGTCATTGAATATGATTCCTATAAAAAGTTCTTGTTGACTACTGTTTGGACCAATGAGATTGCAAGCGATATTTAGATCATATAATAACGTACAATATCTTAATAGTCTGCACTTCACTAATTCTATCATATTTTTTTTTAAATATAAAGACATTGAAGAACACTAAAGTCTGTAGACTAAAAGTTATACTTCACTGTTGCAAGTCAGTTACTTTTTGAAAGATATACATGCAACATAAAAAAAAAAACATTACATTTTCAGGTTATTATTAGGTATTATTAGAAGTGATATTATGAAATGCGTTGTCTATTTGCTAAGTAAATAAAACTTAGATAAAGCACATATAGTTTTTCTTTGAATTAGAGGACATAATGCTATCAAATTTGATAACAGACGGCCAAGGACAATAATAGGGTTTAAAAAACCTTTTCCTCATTTCTCTTTACCGTGGACAGACTAACAGAAAATGATACTCTGTTTCAGGTTGTCTCATTAAACAAGATTTATACACGGTTTTTATTTGTTTGGGTCTTTGGAATTTTGGCAACGAACGCCCTCCATAGTTAAGAATCGCTTTTCACATTGTCATTTTTTTCTTCAAAACGTACAGTTGAGAAGCCACCGTCCAGTCGCCCCTGTTTGGAGGGCATATACCTATTAAGCGCCGCCCATGACTGTCAATTACGTGGTCCTTGTTTACTCTTAAAGGCACATCACGTATATTCAAAAAAGATATATTTTGGTCTAAATACTTGTCAAAAACTAAATTATCAGGGAAATAAGAAGTCCTATCATATCATCGGAAAACAAAGAACTTTCTCTAGGTCATTATATTTTAATAACAACCATATTCTATCTGTTTCGAAAAAATAATAAATACAAAGTACCCTTAGATTATATAAATGAAAATAAACAATTGTCTTCAAACAATTTTTTGTTTTGATTATGTTTTACTGGCAAAGATAAATCTCTCAAAATCTCTTACCCAATAGTCCAGAAGTCATAACATCACAGTCATTTCGAACAACAGTTTATGTGTCACGTGGGTTAAAATTAACAATAGAGGTATGCTATAAAATATTGCGATGTGTGATAAATAAATAAAGACTTTTTGTTGCAATTTATGTTCTGGATGATTTGGTTTAGACTTTCTTTCAATACGATTGTAGCGGATTTGTACTTTTTTTGTCCACAAATTTCCTGTTTGAAGTTCTGGAAATATATCAGTGTGTTATATAACGTGTACTTTTATTTTATAAAATGAATACGAGGATGCGCATCAGTTATATTTGCTTTGTTGCTGGTAAGTGTCTGTTTTTTTGTTTTATTTTACTGCTCCTTAAAACGGACTTTAATTACAAGAATCGGGAACTATTGTAATTAAAGTCCGTGGTCTGAGTAGACATTTTCTGTTAACCTGACAGTTGACTGTTTATATGTACACTATTTTGTCTGGCATCTTCTATGGTCATGTATGCAGTATGTTTATAGCCAATTTTGCTCAAATTTTATTTCAGTATGGTTGGGATGTACAGGTGATGAACTGGTATCTTCAACCCTCTATAATGATCTGTTTGAAAATTACAATACGGAGTTATTACCGGTATGCAAAAATGGGCCAAGTCATGTGAACGTCAGTTTAAATATAGCTCTTAGACAAATTCTTATTTTGGTAAGTTCTTTCACTTAAAAAAATCATAAATGCCTAAATTTACCGAATTATTTCCTACTGCTTCTTCCGAGAAATTGATCACGCTTGCAAAAGAATTGATGGATATTAATAAGCTGCCCGCACGCACATATGAAATATCTAAACTATAAAACAGTCAACAGCTGAAATACTTGTATTATTTATATCTGTTGCAGAATCTAAAAAACTGAAAATACTGGCACCTCACCGCTTGGAATCTAGTTCGATTCCTTATGTGAGGTAGCTATCCAGCCTGTTTGCGGAAGTTTGGTGGTCCACTCAGATGCTTTTTTTGGCCTGAAATAACGCACGGAGGTACACTCCACGTTGAAATTTGGAGAGTCGCCATGCGGTGTTTACAATTATGCGACTTTATAAAACAAAATAACAATTTGTGGTGCATACGTTAGATGAATGAAATAGAGATTCATTTTTTCCTTACACATTTTTTTACTCAAGCATTTGATGAACAGACACTTGAGTCTATTCAAATAACAACATGTAGCTGTATTTTCTAATTACAGAATGAGAAGGAACAGATAATGACGTCAAACATTTGGGTTCGGATGGTATGACTAATTTTATACACAATTGAATAGAGGTTTAAAAATGTAATTATACACATATATAACAATATATATTCACACTATCATACTATTTTGGAGAGATAGAAAAATATAATAGAGGGTTATACATTTATGTCGTTCATTAAAGGGACTCCACTGAGGTTTTTTTTGACATGATGGGACTGAAAATATTTTTTCCAGATAAATGTACCATTTGATGTTGGTTTAGACCACTAATCTTTGTGCAAAATTTCAGATAATTCGCGCACTTCGTTATTCCAGGATAATGATACAAATTGTAAAAAAAAATGACCAAAAATGAAAAGCGTTTAAACGTTTTTCACTCAAATCGGGCTAAGGAAAGCATAAAAATACGATTTTCAATTTATTTCAAAGTATATTTCTTAACTATCTTTGCATAAAAAAAGTAATTGCATTTTATAGTCTAAGTTTCATGCTTACGCACGTTCACCGACTTTACAGCTATTACCCCTGGTCATCGGGCTACTGGTATCTATCTATCAATCTCCCTGGGGAGTCTTTTAACTCCGCTTAGTGCAGCCGACACTTGGCGCAACGGAATATATACCACCTGCAGGAACCCATTTTACACCTGGGTGAAGTGAAGCAATTCGCAGGTAAATTCTCTTGCTAAGGAAATTAAAGCAGTGCCCCTGGCTGGGGTTCGAACCCGGGACCTCTCGATCCCTAAGCGCGCGTCCTACCACTGGACTACTGCTCCTACGATTTGCATATATTTCTGTTTAAAGTGCCCAGCTCATTTATTTTAGAAATTCAAATGTAATGTTTTTATTGCTTTTAAACCTCAGAGAGTCCCTTTAACATCTGCATAAGCACGATGACGCATTAAATCCCGAGCTCTCGGGGCAAGGAATTTAATAAGTCCTAAAGTGTTGACGTTAATGCACAAAAAGATGCATAATAGCACTATTCTTATTCAGTAATTCTGCGCTTCATTATATATTTACTTTTGTGATTTATTTTTTACAGATTTTATATACTTTGACAAAAGAACAAGTCATTACAAAACCAACATGTTGAATTATTCTAATATGACCTTGACTTTAAATTGACATTAACGGTCAAGGTCAAATTAAATTATTGAAATTTTTAAGATTTGTTACAATTTCAAGGTAAATTATTGAAATTTACTTAAATTGTTATAGTTTTCATTTTTATTTACAGATTCGAAAAGAAATGTTGACTTATTCGTTATGACCTTGACCTTTAAACTGGTAAAACTTAAATTATTGAAATTTGCTTATACGCAGTCAGGTAGACAAAACATGCATTAACGGATTGACTGAATTAGACTTTTATGCAAAATAGAGCTTATATAAATATAATTTTTTAGTTCACTCTGCGCACGAGCCCTCGGACATATTGAATCAATTGCTCTACGGACTGGGCTTTCATGCGCCCTCGTGTTTCTGGGGCGATGTTTTATCATATTAACCTCGACCACGCTTTACAGTGTAATATAGACATGAACTTTATCTAGACTAATTTGTTTATTAAACATTCTTCTTTCCCACAGGGTTGGACAGACTGTCAATTAAAATGGAACAGTTCACACTACGGATTTTATTGACACCCCCTTCGTGTCCCTTATTCAGCCATTTGGTGCCGACTTAGCTCTTTATGATAGGTAATGTCTATACAATGTTAATGTCAGATAGACTATTAATTGATAGGTAACATCAACAAAGTTTTTCTTTTTGTATGGTTTAAAAAAAACCTTTGCTATTATTATTTGTTTTTTTAGTATAATATTATGTAATACTAGAAAATAAAACAAAAGGAACATCTTTTTATTTTGCGACACACTTCTTCACTTTTTTGATATTCATTCGCATTTCGACTACATGTTAATTGATGGTAATGGTAACATTGGTCACCCATAAATAAATATAAAAAGGAAGATAATTTAAAGTTGAAAAGCTGATTTTAATTTAAATATTCGTATATTGATTAATCTGTTTACTTTTAGGAAAATAGTCGGTAGATAAGATATAATCAGATTAAGAAAATAACTATTGTTTCTGTTTAATTGATAGTTCTGCTGAAGAGGTCATGTTACCGGGATTAACTGAATACCGGGCAAAACTAAGCAGCAGTGGTACTGTCTACTATGGCTTTCCAACGGTGTTACACAGCGTCTGTCGGGTGAGGGTCACATATTTCCCGTTCGACACACAAGAATGTGGTTTGAAGTTCGGGTCATGGTCACATACACAATTAGATATTGACTTCTACCCAACTTCTCCGACAGGTATGATGTTTATTTTTCATGGTTATTTTTTTTCTAATTGAAATTAGATGTACAGTGAAATTGGTAGTCATATTACATTAATTAATGTCCTGAAAAAAATACTTATTAACATTAAAATTATTTTAGCGTTTTTTATTGTTTAGTTTTGATGTTAATGTTAAATACTGTACTTCAAACAATGTTTTTATTTGAGACTTTAATGACCTGTGATTAATCCATAAATACTTTTGTTTAACAATGTTTGTTTTCAATATGATCGTACCATGACTTATGATTTATGTATTACGTGTTTTGTATTATGACTATGTACAAATATGTATACGTCAATAAATTATATCTATCATATAGGAGATTTGAGTTCGTTCATAACGAATAACGAGTGGATAGTAACAGAAATTACAGCACAGCGGAACGTAATTATGTACCTAGAACCATATGCTGACGTCAATTTCATCGTTATTATGGCCAGACGTCCGGATCACTACGTAATGACGATGTTATTTCCATGTATTTTGATAGGAGCAACTGCAGCGATTGGTAAGTTAGGAAGTGTTGTTTGTTTAACTCCATGCTAGATACTTTTGTTATTTATTCTTGTTGCATTGTCTACAAAAACGAAGTTATTGGTGCCGTTATGAACTTTTGATCTTATTCTTTTTAATAACGTTTATTGCTAGATTTATGCAAATCTATTGTTTTACTAATAAAAATGAGCCGCGTCACGACAAAACCAACATAATGGGTTTGCGACCAGCATGGATCCAGACCAGCCTGCGCATCCGGATCCATGCTGGTCGCAAACCCACTATGTTGGTTTTGTCGTGACGCGGCTTAAATATACATTGTCCTAATGAAATATCCTATTTTGTTCAGGTTTTCTGCTGCCAGCTGAGAGCGGGGAGAAAATTTCATTAGAAGTTACTGTGTTGCTGTCTCAGTCAGTGTTTCTACTGGTCATATCTGACTTCCTACCACCGTCTGCTGATGACTTCCCAATTCTTGGTAAGTTTGTTCATAACAAACAAATATGTTGTATAGTATCAAGGGATATTTGTTTATGTTTCTAGGAGTACATGTATATACTATGTAGATAGGTCATAATTCTCAGATTTTTTTGGAGTTTGTTTGAAGAAAATCCCTAAACTTTAAAAGAGGTAAAAATGAATCATTTAAAGTCAACATTGTCTTTGGGGTGAAATTTAATTCTTTGTATTATTCATTCAATAGTTTATATATTGAAGTGTCTTGCAAACTAAATAAATCTACACAACTTGAACTTATGAGTTATGTTCATCATAAATGGTCAATGAAGATGGTTGATTGATAAATTCATAGACAGCTGTCATCATGCAAAATGTGCATTGGCTACAGTAAAATCATCACCCGAACCAACGTTTGATCATTGATGTATCATTTACATATTTCTATTGCTAAATTAATTTATGCACATAATAAATGTATATATTATGGACGAAATGGTCTCTTAGTTGTTGATGTACAACAGCCATTGCCCGTACTATCTGTAACAGCTATTCACATAGTAAACATTTGCGCTTGTTGAAAAACAACACCGTGTAGAAAGGAAAACACATACGTTATTTACTGCAATTATACGCAATTCAATGAGAAGGGTTATTATGTTAAGTATGCATTGCAAGCTTATACAATTCAACTTGTATCATCTTTACGTTCACAGGAGTTGTGTGATCACAGGAGACATGTGTTTCGTTACCACCTTAGTCCTCCCAAATGTGACGTCGACGTCAGTTTGTTTTTCTACTTTAGATCAGATGAAATCACAGTACTCTAGCCAATATCATGAAGTATGTAAAATATGGCAATATCTGTAAGAGGTTTTCATGTAAGGTATTTTACATCTTCGCAGGTTTATATTTCGCTGTGTCAATGTTGCTGGTTGGTTTGTCATTAGTGATGTCAGTGTTTGTGTTGAACGTGCATCATAGAGGTGACGTCAAAGGTAAAACAGTTCCGTCATGGACGCGAAGATATCTTCTGCAGAATCCTAGAAATCAGTGTTTTTCAAATAAGTACGATGTTGACAGTGTGGACACTATGGATAAAGAAAATAAAGGTTATGTCCAGGTAGTTTTATTTCTTATTTCTTCATATGTAATATATTGTAATGCACACTATCACAAACATCCTGACCGAAAGCTACTAATCAGTAAATAAACAAATGTTGTGTTTTACATTTGCAATTAAAATTAACTAAAAGTCAACATGAATATTGTTACATATGAATATTTTTGACAGGTTATATACGACCCCATATAAACGATTTCATATATAACCAAGTTGTTTGGCGCAGGTTACATTGCAAACAACCGTTGATAAACGGTCATATAACATGTGAAAATATATATAACGAATTTATAATACAGCACACTTACTTAGTTTGAAACAAAAATGAAATTAGTTCATAAATTGACATAGTGTGTATATTATTAGTTATGGCCCTATACAAACGTTTGATTGGAAATATAATCCGATCCGCTAGGCGAGGGTTATATAACAAACAAACGTTTGTATACGGTCATTTTTAAAACCAGTCAGAAATATTTATAACTAATTTATAATACAAAAAACTTCTTTTTTTTAAAGCAAATTGGCGGCAGTGGTGGGGGTTTTAATGCGTTTATTTAAGGTCGCCGCCGGAAAACCCATATGGGCGACCGTACACTCAAGTCGGGCCATCCTAGAGCGTCTGCCGAGATTTTTCTTCGATTTTTTTCCCAGCTTTTATTCGTGGCAGAAGACCACGGTATCCCTCCGGGCATTATTTCAGTCACGACCGGGCACCTGGGTAGAACCACCGACCTTCCGTAAGCCAACGGGGAGAGCTGATATGGAGCTATATAAACGCCACGATTATCCAATGAAAAGTGACACTATAAATATAATAAAACCTTTTATTACATGTTTTGCAGTAGATTACTGAATTATAACGGTTAATTATATTCTGATAATTTCACAGTAATGATTACCAAATATAATTTCACAGTAGCCGAACTATATTTGGCGTAAAAATAAAATATTTATCATTAATGAATGTTTTTTTTCAGCGGAAATGTAGTCAATCATAATAAAAAATGTACGTGATAACTGTAGTTCATAAATATTTACGAACGTTGTGCTGAAAAACATTTAAAATCTAAAAATAATCATGGAATTATATTTTGCTTCAACATTGTGACGTCATTATTTGATGACGTCATGAAGATAAGAGCATGACGTTACGCGGCAAAAATCAGTAAAATGGTGTAAAAATCGTTAAAAAATCATGAAATAAACAGAAAATTTGTTTGTTTTACATGTAAGATCAAATAATATTTCACTCGTGAACCCCAGCTATTATATTTTCACTCGTGGCTACGCCACTCGTGGAAAAAATTGCATCTGGTGTTCACTCGGTGAAATATTTTTCGATCTTACACTGAAACAAACAAATATCCTCTATCTATTTTGTATTTCAGAACGAGTCAAGGAGATTCACTAATAGTGTATTTCTAGGTGGTAGAAATTACAAACTGCCAAAATCTGAACCCAACGCAGCCTATAAACGTAATTGCAACTGCGCAAGGCCAGAAGAGACTAACACCAATATAAATGTACAGGTAAATATTGTGCAAACTATACAATTTTTGATAAGGGATAAATATTGTCATCACTTATATATTTTATATACATGTATACTTAAGGACAATGAAAACGCACGCCCGCACTATATGTATTTTATTACATGAAAACAAAACACTAACGACTCAATTACATATATATCATTACTTAAATTCAAAACACACATTTAACAAATGAAAATAATTTAAAATGTTTGAAATCAAATGGACACCAGTAAATCGAAGAACCTAAGGTGAAAATCTAAAAATCACACTTTTTCATCAGAGTAATGGCAAAAACCAAAATTAAAATCCAATACAAATTCACTCATAAATGTCTATTCGTAATGTCACCGTCGGGATCTTGATAAACGACAATGTCCTCCATCAGCGTCTCCTACAGATGTACATGGTCGCCTCATAGATCTTACGGTGCGGATAGTCACGCCATTCGGCCTGTATAGTGTAGTGCAAAAACGCTGGTGAAGCCGATAAATTGTAGACCGATGGACACCAAAACGATTGGCGCTTTGTTTGTAAGATAGACCAGACTGAATCTGTCCTAAATAAACCCAGCGGTAATGGTTTCTTTGTAGAACCAATGATACAATTTGCTAGAAAGTCTTCAGTAGTGTTTGAAATTTATCACCTTTTATAAAGGAAAAGTGATACTATGCAATTTCCATGTGAGCTTTTACGATTTCTTAAACTGTTCATTGGCATAGTTTAATATTAATTTTCATAAAGAATTTAATTGCTCGTTTGTGTCTAACATTTCTAGAAAGGTGTGTAAAACAAGTTTATAATTAACAGTTTAAAAAAATAAATAATTTCATTTCAAAAAAGTAACCATGAATTTGTTCAATCTGTTTTTCTGTTGTGATCTTATCACAATTAGCCAAAAGTGTTACTTTTGATTCTCCGAGTACTGTCTTTATTATGCAATAATTTCATTAAAATGCAATCATTTTTCATAACGTTGGTATCTAAATGACCGGAATGCATTCGGTTTTATGAAACTGTGAAAAAATATTTAAAAGAAATATATTTTCCTTGTTAAAATGCAATTATCACGACCGTGCGTTTTCACTGTCCTTAAGTATATATTGGCTAGATTTAAATCCAGATATTCGTGACAATCTAGCTAGAATAAATATTGCAATGGTTCAGTTTTCTGAAAAACTAAAGCTGTTTACCTAGACAGCATTTTTTTTAAACTGTTGACAATTTCTTATAATTTACTAGTGCTGCTAGAAGGCATCAATATACTTTAACAGTAATGGAAATATCCAATTTTAAATAATTTACTTCGTTAATTTCGTTGCAGAATGAAAGGACACAATCGAAAAACACAATCGCCCAATTGGATATGAATGGTCCTACTGAAAAATTACATAGAAATGACTCGGTATTCTCCACTGGAAATCAGCAACTACTGGAAGTATCGCTTCCAAAAGAACACAGACGGATGCTAAGAAATATTGAGAGACATTTTGCTTTAAATGACGAGGAGGAGAATGTCCGTGAAGACTGGCAGAAATTAGCGCGAATTCTCGATAGGGTTTGTCTGCTGCTGTATATATTATGCTTTAGTATAGTAACACTAATCTATGTGTTAAAACTTATCTCTGGAAGGGAGGGTCCTTCCAGAACATAACACAACTCATATGGACCACAACTTAAATATGCAGGAGTACTGAAAATGTGCAGGAGACTTATCCTCAGAGTGTCTTCGTCAGTTATATTCTGAATTGTGATCACCTGTTTCGTTCACATAATATATAAGTTACAAGAACATTGATTCAGGTCGAGTAAAAATCCTGTCATATTGTAAGTTAGTGTTTTCCGAAATTCATAATTAACTGAATGCACGAATTCTTCCATTCAACTCAAACGCAGACAGCAATCTATTCATATTAGAAATGTTAATAAAACACATGTAAATCATATATTTGAAGAGGAAATGTGCAGTTTCTATTTATTTTAAAGAGTTTTAATTAAGGATGGTCTACTTTGTACATAATATAAATATTTATATGTGTGTTTTATTTTCTTTTAACTTGATTTTTTTTTTATAGTTTTATGATGTTCAAAAATAAACACAAAAACAGATTAGTTTTATATTGTATCACAAGTCAGAGTATGGATTGTTGCATGTACATGTACTTTACATATGGCCAGTATAGATGAGATGGAAAACATGTGTCAACACGTGACAAGATATCCCTTGTTAATCAAAATTGTCAATTTATTAGTTACACACACTTCTCTAATTATTGTTGTATATAATGATGTTAAAACCATATTGTGACAAAATAAAAATAATTTTAACATATTGACATGTCCTTTTTAATACAAGAAGAAAAACGATACAAAATGCAAAACAAAAAAAAACTGCATGTAAAATTAACATGTTGTTATGAACATTGTATGGTTGTTACTTATGAATTATGGCTGTTGATCAATGTATTTCTATTAATGTTATACTTATATTTTTATCTGAAAAAAAAAATAAATGTGAAAAAATTACTAAGGGCAATAACACCAAAATCATAGTTATAAAAGAGAGATAAAGTTCTAAAACAGCGTGCTTCTCATTAATGAGATAAACCCACTGGCCATAGCTTTCACAGAGGCGGTGGATCGCAGCGGCATTGGAGTATTCGTTGGAGAATTTATCGCAGAAGCCATGGAAGTGGTAGATAAAACTAGAAATGTGTCCATAGGACACGGGTGCCCCTCCCCCCCCCCACACTCCTCCGTTTTGTCAATCTTATGACTCTAGATCAAATATATTTTGGGCTTCATGTGCCACAAGTTGAAAATTAATCTTTTACTAAGCAATGGGCAAGATCTTTACACAGACTGAATAAATCCACAAGCAAACCTCAAGGTGCATAAGTACACATGCTGACCAACATTCTTGTAAACTTTCAGGTACAGGTCGAATACTTTTTGAGCTATGCTTGAACAAGTTGAAAATTGCAAATTAATATACTAAGTCAAGGGCAATAACTTTAACAAAACTGAAAAAAATCCACATGCCAAATCCGAGGTGCATAGCTTCACAGTGATGTTGATCATTATTCCTGTAAAATTGGTTGATCAAGGAACAAATAACACAACATAATGAAACCGTTTTTACTAAGTCAAGGGCAATAACTCTACAAATACTGGATAAATCCACAAGCGAAACCCAAGGTGCACAACTACACATGCTGACCAACATTCCTGTTAAGTTTCATAGGTTAAACACATTTTGAGGTACCCACAAATTGAAAATTGCAAATATTACTAAGTCAAGGGCAATAACTCTGACTAAACATATTAATTCACACAAAAATACCCAGGTGCAAAATTACACATGCTGATCAACATTCCTGTAAAGTTTCATGACCCTGGTCAAATACTTTTTGAGGTATGTGCGACACAAGTTGAAAATGGCAATTTTTTACTAAGTAAAGGACAATAACTCTGACAAAACTAAATAAATCCACAAGCAAAATGCTAGATGCACAACTTCACATGGTGATCAACCTTCCTGTAAAAGTTCATGACTCTTGGTCAAATACTTTTTGAGTTATGTGCGACACAAGTTGAAAATTGTAAATTTTTACAAAGTCAAGGGCAATTACTCTTAAAATACTAAATATATCAACACAAAAATACCCAGGTGCACAGCTACACATGCTTATCGACATTCCTGTAAAGTTTCATGACCCTAGGTCAAATACTTTTTGAGCTACATGCGACACAAATTGAAATTTTCACTAAGTCAAGGGCATTAGCTCTAACAAAACAAAATCCACAAACGACCCCACTCAGTCAAGGGCAATAGCTCTAACAAAACAAAATCCACAAACGAAACCCCAGGTGCACAACTTCACATGCTGAGCAACATTCCTGTAAGGTTTCATGACTGCATGTCAAATACTCTTTGAGTTACATGCGACACAAGTTGAAAATTGCAAATTTTTACTAAGTCAGGGGCAATAACTTTAAAAATACTAAATAAATCCACATAAAATACCCAGGTGCACAACTTCACATGCTGAGCAACATTCCTGTAAGGTTTCATGACTCTAGGTCAAATACTTTTTTTAGCTATGTGCGACACAAAATGAGAACAGACGGACAGACAGAAGGACGGTAAGATTGATAAAAGTGACAGTTTTGCAAAAATGCGTATCGACTTTTGACTAAGTCTTGTTTGCAACATCCAACACCATCATCGGATACCATTTAAATGTTAATCAATTGTGAATGGACGATGGTCCAACACATCAAGGCTAAGTTATTTTAAAAAACATCCAAGAATGAACAAGAACCAGTTGATGCTCCCCAAATAGGTTTTGAATGCAGAAAAAGATACATCTTGTAGTTTCAGACTTATGTCCCGGACAAAGTTCAAAGTACACTAATTCAAAACTTAGGCAAGACAGAGTTACTGTTCTTTGCACTGCTCATATACCAGTGATATCTATCTACCAATAACCTACAAAGTTTCTTGTTCATATCTCTTATAGTGTCATATAGTTATGTCCTGGACAAAGTTCAAAATGTAACAAGAATTTTTAACAGAGTTACCAACGTCCCCCGCCTCCAGCAAGTTTTATATTAAGTATAAAATTGTGCTATTTCAAAAGATTGAGGTATGGCTCTCAGGACTTTCAGTCCAAAATTATGATCGATCCATATTATGACTGATGCTAGATCTGCAATAATTATTGCAATAATAAATTTTTTAAAGAAATAAAATGAAACATTGAATTAAACTAGAAATGTGTCCACAGGACACGGATGCCTCCACACGCCACTGTTCTGTCAATCTTATGACTCTAGGTCAAATATTTTTTTGGACTAATGTGCCACAAGTTGAAAACTAAAAATCAACAAAGGGCCATAATTCTGTTAAATTTGATCGCAGCAAAAATTTCTTCCTTAACTACCATCTTACACATTAAGGTTATTCATCCATGGAAGTTTAAGCGAAATCTGCCATCCAGTTTAAGAGGAGTTGCGTTCACAAAATTTCTACATAGTACATTTTTGTATATAGTGAAAAAATCAACAAAGGGCCATAATTCTCTTAAATTTGGTCGCAGCAAAAGTTCCTTCCTTTACTGCCATTTACACAGTAAGGTTGTTCATCCCTGGAAGTTTAAGCAAAATCTGCAATCTGGTTTAAGAGGAGTTGCGTTCACAAAATTTCTACATAGTATATAGTGAAACAAGAGCGATCAGGAATCACATGTGTCGCCTCATAATGGCCAATTTCATGCTGGGACAAATTTTGTGACAGACGGACGGACAGACAGACGGACAGTGCACAACTAGACTTGGTACTGATCATTCATGTAAAGTTTGGATAAAATTGCACCAGTAGTTTATGAGGAGTAGTCCGGACACGCTTTTGCGTATCTGGCAACACACAGAAAAAAACACCTTTTTATCAAAGGGCCATTATTATTATTATTATTATTATTATTATATACCACATTTCTATAGCACTCTTTTCATAAATAATAAATGTTCAAGAGTGCTTTACATAAATCCGATAAAACATAATCATATATATATAAGACATAATGTACAACATAAATTAAGTAAACCTATTAAACAAAAATGATAATCTAAAACCAGTAAAGGATGGTAAGAAATACAGACACATTTAGTTTAAAATCAACGCACAATTAAAATTAACACTGATAATATAGCAAAAGTAGTACATGATTTATGAACTAACGTCCATAGAACTTTATGAAATAATGTGTTTGAGAGCTCTCTTAAAACACGGCAAGGTATTACAGTCTCTAATGTCAGGTGGTAACGCGTTCCATAATTTCGCTGCGGCTGTCTGGAAGCACCTGTCACCATATCGTACTGTCCGAGATTTAGGCACAACTAATGTCATTGAGTTATTCTGGGACCTCAGATTTCTGACTGGGATGTACACGTCTATCATGTCTTTTATAGGCTGGTGATTGATCGATGAGGGATTTATATGTATAAGTCAAAATTTTATATTCGACCCGATACTCTACCGGAAGCCAGTGAAGTTCACGTAAGATAGGTGTTATGTGGTCATATTTGAGTGTTTTGGTCACGATTCTAGCTGCTGTATTTTGAACATGTTGTAACTTGGTCATTGACTGCTTAGAGACTCCATATAACAGGCATTACAGTAGTCTAACCTAGAAGTAACAAGTGAATTTACTAGAGATTTGGTTGCGTTTAACAGTAAGATAGGGTCTGATGTGACGATTTGTCTTAATTGTGCATAACAGTTCCTACAGACATTATTTACATGTTGTTCCATCCTCATGTTCGAGTCAAGAAATGCCACCAAGATTGCGCCACACTAGATTATTGGCTTATTTTTCGAACCGCCGACTGTTACTGTAACATCTGAAACAGGTTGTGCGTTATGTTCAGATGCAGAAGATGATCAACTCTGTTTTATCGCCCGTTTAGCTTCCAGCATGTTGGCATTCATCCAAACTTACAATATCTTCAAGACATCTTTCAATACGGTTTATATTCTCTTGAATTGAAATATTAGTCACTGGTTGAAGGATAGATAGAGTTGTGAGTCATCTGCGAAGAAATGGTTGTTTAGATCATGTTTACGGCAGATTTCTCCGACAGGTTTCGTATACATCACATAGCTCTTGGGTCCCAGACAGACCCTTGAGGTACACTGTAACTCCATGTGGACTGGCTGTGATAGTTTTGTTGTTTATGCATACAGTCTGGTATCGGTCGGTCAGGTATGACGTCATCCATGCGAGTGGCTTGCCTGTAATTCCAAAGTGTAGTTCAAGGCGGCGAAGGAGCGTTTCGTGATCAATTGTATCAAAAGCAGCAGACCAAATCAAAGCATCACAAGAATAGTCACATTTTTATTATCCAAAGACCGTAGATCATGTCATTTTGAACTTTAAACTTGCGATAAGCAGATTGGTTGACCTCGTGTAGATTATTTGTCTTCAGATGGCTCTCAAGTCGTACGTCAACGACCTTTTCCAAGATTTTAGACAGGAATGGCAAGTTAGACACAGGCCTATAGTTTTTCAGTTCGTTAGGATCTAAATTTGGTTTCTTTAGAAGTGGTCTTATTCGTGAGTGTTTGAACATTTTTGGTACATAAGCAGCATCCAAGGACACGTTTATAAAACTGGTTATCAATGGTGTTAGTTTATCTAGGCATTCTTTTAACAGCCATGTTGGAATGGGATCTAACTCACAGGATTTGGTGGCTGATTTTTTAATCAATGCTTTCACTTCTTGCTCTGTGGTTGGAGCAAACACAGTATATTTGACACCCGTATATTCAGATTCCATATCTACATTATCCGGTACCGATTGTGTTTGAGAACGTATGTTATTCCTTATTGTTTCAATCTTTCCGATAAAGAAGTCACTGAATTTCTGGGCAAGGCGCTCTGAAGATGAATCAAATGGTAGAATCACTTCATTTGTATCTCCAAGTAGACCTTTGGTAATCTTAGATAGACTTTTATGATCATTGCCACAAGACTCTATTTTACTTGTATAGTATTCTACACGAGCTTGTTTTAACATCTTGTTCACACTAGAACAGTGTGTTCTGTAGATCTGATGGTCTATTGTAAGTTTAGCTTCACGCCATTTCCGTTCCAGTTTACGTTTTTCATGTTTGGCTTCGTGGAGTTGCTCTGTATACCAATGTAATAGTCTTGTTAATGATCGGAGCATGTTTATCCAAAATAGAGGTTAGACTGTCTGAATACTCCATCATAAAACCATCTATGTCAGAAGGGATACACTCTTTGTTGAAGAATTCCATTTTCCGTATGTCATCTCGAAAAGAATCAATGTCAATTGCGCGAAGTTTTCTGTAAGAAACCAATTTCCGTACCGGTGCAGGTTTTGAGGCTTTGACATAAAATGTAACAGCAAAATGGTCACGTAAGATATTTCCACTAGAATCAGAGAGTCCAGGATCTACGACCTCTATGTTTGATACAATGTTGTCTGTTTCCCTTGATATCACTACGTCCAATGTATGACCTGCAACATGGGTTGGTTCTTGTACATGCTGATGCATACCACATGCATCAAGGTTACTTGTAAATTTTCTCGTATCGTTGTTGTCTGGTATATCTAGATGAAGGTTCAGATCGCCTACTATGATTGCAGAATTGTCAACTGTAGCGTACTTAGTTAAGAAAAGGGGCCATAACTCGGCCAAAAATCATTCAACCGGAAAACCCGTGCAATATGCGCAAGGACTTGAGCTACAGATCAATCCTGTAAAGTTTCATTGAAATTGCATAAGTGGTATAAGAGAACTAGTCCGGACAAACTTTAAAATTAAAAATTACTAAAGGGCCATAACTCTGACAAAAATCATTGAACCGGAAAATGCTGACAATATGCACAACTAGACTTGGTACTGATCATTCCTGTAAAGTTTGGATGAAATTGCACCAGTAGTTTATGAGGAGTAGTCCGGACAAGTTTTGTGACGGACGGACGGACAGACAGACGACAGAGAAGTGATCCCTATATGTCGCCACTACTCCGTAGAGGCGACACAAAAATCAACAAAGGGCCATAATTCTGTTAAATTTGGTCGCAGCAAAAATTCCTCCCTTTACTACCATCTACACATTAAGGTTGTTCATCCCTGGAAGTTTAAGCAAAATCTGCCATCCAGTTTAAGAGGAGTTGCGTTCACAAAATTTCTACATAGTATATAGTGAAAAAAATAAACAAAGGGCCATAATTCTGTTAAATTTGGTCGCAGCAAAAATTCCTTCCTTTACTGCCATCTACACATTAAGGTTGTTCATCCCTGCAAGTTTAAGCAAAATCTGCCATCCGGTTTAAGAGGAGTTGCGTTCACAAAATTTCTATATGGTATATAGTGAAAAAATCAACAAAGGGCCATAATTCTGTTAAATTTGGCGGCAGCAAAAATTCCTTCCTTTACTACCATCTACACATTAAGGTTGTTCATCCCTGTAAGTTTAAGCAAAATCTGCCATCCGGTTTAAGAGGAGTTGCGTTCACAAGATTTCAGGACGTACGGACAGAAGTACAGACGGACAAGTGCAACGCTATATGCTCCCACTCTGTGGGGGCATAAAAATCTATCATGTTAATGAAACACGGAATTTAAAAATCTATCATGTTAAGCTTTGACCTCTAAGTGTGACCTTGACATTGGAGGTAGGGGTGCAGGTGTTGTGCACGACATAACGTCTTATTATTGTTACTATGTGTGCCAAGTATTTTCAAAATCCCTTGAAATATAAAGAAGTTATAGATCGGACATAAAATATACCCTATTACAGACTATGTTAATCTTTGACCTCTAAGTGTGACCTTGGAGGTCGTGACCCATGTTTGCGCCTGATATATCGTCTAATTATTGTGATTATTTGTGCAAAGTATTTTTAAAATCGCTTGATCTATGAAAAAAGTATGGACTGAACACAAAATGTACCCTATAGCAGACTATGTAAATCTTTGACCTCTAAGTGTGACCTTGACCTTGGAGGTAGGGACACAGGTGTTACACATGACATATCATCTTATTATTGTGACTATTTGTGCCAAGTATATTCAAAATCCCCTGATCTATGAAGAAGTTATATACAGGACACAAAATGTACCATATAACAGCATCTGTTAACCTCTGACCTCTAAGTGTGACCTTGACCTTGGAGGTAGGGTTGCCGGTGTTGTTCTTGACATATCCTCTTATTATTGTGACAATTTGTGTCAAGTTATTTCAAAACCCGAAGAAGTTCTAGATTGGACACTAAGTTTACCCTAAAACATACTATGTTAATTTTTGACCTCTAAGAGTGAACTTGAACTTGGAGGTAGGGATGCAGGTGATGTGTATGACACATCCTCTTATTATAGTGACTATTTGTGGCAAATATTTACAAAATCCTTTGATCTATGAAAAAGTTATCGACCGGACACAAAATATACTCTATAACAGACTATGTTGATCTTTGACCTCCAAGTGTGACTTTGACCTTGGAGGTAGGTGACCAGTTTTGCGCATGACACATCATCTCATTATTGTGGAGTGGCAAGTATTTACAAAATCCCTTCAAAGATAAGAAAGTTATGGACTGGACCCGACATATACTCTCAAATAGACAATGTTGACCTTGAATGAGCAAGTGCGACCTTGACCCTGGAGGTATGGGTCTGGTTGTTGCGCATGACACATGGTCTTATTATAACGAACATTTGTGCCAAGTTATTTCAGATTCCTTTGATAAATGACAAAGTTATGGAACGGACAGAAAGTGTGACGGACGGACGGAGCTTATTTCTATATCCCCCTTTTTTCTTCGAAAAGGTGGGAGACAAATATGAACAAAGAGCAATAACTCCAAAATTAGGCAAGGCACAGTAACAGTTCTTGTGCACTGCACATCCACCAAATGTGATCTATCTACCTACAAAGTATCTTGTTCATATCTATTATACCTTCAAAACTATGTCCCGGAATATGTTCAATGTGTAAATATGAACAAAGGGCAATAACTCCAAAATAAGGCAGAGCAGAGTTATGATTCTTTTGCACTGTACTTCTACCCAATGAAATCTATCTACCTACATAAGTTTATGTTGATATCTCTTCTAGTTTCAGAGTTATGTCACGGACAAAAATAAAGTATAAAAATGAACAAAGGGCAAAAACTCCAAAATTAGGCAAGGCAGAGTTACGGTTCTTGTGCCTTGCACTTCTATCAATGAGATCTATCTATCTACAACGTACAAATGTATCATGTTGATATCTCTTATAGTTTGAGAGTTACGTCCCGGACAAGAAAAAGGACAGACAGATAACTGGACAGACAAAGCGGCGACTATATGCTCAGCCTTTAGAGAGCATAAAAATTTTTTGTATTTTTCTTAAAAAAT